>NC_034184.2:18953420-19175920 GCF_002021735.2 Oncorhynchus kisutch
TTTCCTCCTCATCTCCACCTCTCTCCTCCTCTCCATTTCTCTCCTCCTCGCCATCTCTCCACCTCTCTGCATTTCCTCCTCTCTCCTCTCTTCAGGTCTCCACCTGTCCACCTCTCTCCACTTCTCCTCAACCTATCCTCTCTCCTCCTCTCCATCCCTCCTCATCTCCACCTCTCCTCCTCCTTACCATCCTAGGTCATTTCTCGTCATTGATTGACAACCCAACTAACCGTTATCACTTGTGCCTGTCCCTATGGTCCCTTTCTCCCAGCCTCTTAACTGTGTCCAGCGATAGATAGCCAACTAGGCCTTTATACATTAGGATGGCCTCTGGAGGGGCCACATATCAGCCTCTCTGTATCTCTCTGTTGTCTTCAGCCGCATGTGTTATCCCTCAGGGCCCATTCATGGTGGCCCTGTTAGGTCAATGGCCTCTACACAGCTAAAACAATCAGAGACAACTCAATAGAATAGCTATTAGTATGGAGAATGGAGCCAGCACTAACACTATGCTGAGATAGAGAGAGAGAGATGTGAGAACAGAGGCCCCTGGAATCGATGGTCCCTTTTTCTGGGCCCTTTGAGACTGTTGTGACAGACTGGAGTCCACTGGAAATCTTTGTGGGTATTGGATGGTTAGGAGAGAGAGATAGATGCAGGGGGAAAGTAGAGAGATAAAGAGCAAGCAAGAGAGAAGGGGCACAGAAAGACATGTAGAGGGAGAAACAGAGGAAGAGAGACACAGGGGGAGATAGAGAGGTAAACAGAAAATATGGAGAGAGGAGAGAGAAAGCAAAAGAGCAGAGACAGAAGGGGGGGGGGGCAATACATAGCAGCAGGGTGAGAAATAGAGGTAGAGAGAAAGAGGAAGGTGGGATGAATAAGCCCAGTGGAGAAGTGATAGAGAGGACCACTGGACAAGGTTTGTCCTGAGGCTGTTATCTGGTGACAGGTCCATAGATAGTCTAGCTTTCTCTGTCTGTCTTTCTCTGGTCTAAGCTGAAGGAACCAGGCCAAATAGTTTCAGGGGGTCTGCCTGGCAAGGGTTTGATTGATCATTAACTAACCTGGGTCGTATGTATTATTTATGCATCGGAAAGCAGTTTCCAACGAAAACTACAATTTTTACCCCGTTTTGGTCCATTTGGTGTCTATAGTAAACACGACCTCGTATCCTCCAGCGTTTCGCCTCTCTTTAGTCCTCAAGTATATTTCTCTCTATCTTTCATTGTCGCCCTTTTTGCTTCCTCCATTCCTCTCTCTGATTTACTGTCCGTATGTCACTCTCTATCTTCATCTCTTCTCTCTCCAGTGTATTGTTGCATTGCTGATGTTGTTGGGAATAAATACGAGCCACTCTTTAACTGAATGTTTGTTTGTTCAGATGATTCTAATAGAACCTTTGACAGCCGAGGAGAGAATCAAAGCTCACAACAATTATTTTCCACTTTCAAGGAAAAGAAATTATTTTAGAGCTGTTAAGGTGTAATCCTATATCCTTAACATTCATAACTTATGGTTAGAGTGTGTTGTGAATAAACCAGGTAGTTGAAGATATAAGCAAAGTGTATGTATTGGAAATTACACTTGTCTTCTTGTTTATCAAAAGTTGTTGCTCCATTGTCGTTCTGTCTCCTCTTTATTGGATATTTGGTCACAGCTGAATACAGACTTATACAGACCTATGACAAACACTTACGTTCTGCAGGCAAACGAAAAAATACATACATACGCACGCACGCATGCACACACACACGCACACATACACACATTCATATTTACACACACATGGTTTATATAGTGTATAGAGTGTATATAGTACATTAATACATTTATTACAATGGATAGTACATGTTATCATAAAACAACACAAGTGCCTGGTAGATTCTGCCTACATGGGGTGTACATGTGGCAAATATCTCCTTTTATGTGCATGTGTGCTGAGGAGCAGTGTATGTGTGTATGTGTACTGAGGAGCAGTGTATGTGTGTATGTGTGTGTGTGTGTATGTGTGCTGAGGAGCAGTGTATGTGTGTGTGTGTATGTGTGCTGAGGAGCAGTGTATGTGTGTGTGTGTATGTGTGCTGAGGAGCAGTGTATGTGTGTATGTGTGCTGAGGAGCAGTGTATGTGTGTATGTGTGCTGAGGAGCAGTGTATGTGTGTATGTGTGCTGAGGAGCAGTGTATGTGTGTATGTGTGCTGAGGAGCAGTGTATGTGTGCTGAGGAGCAGTGTATGTGTGTATGTGTGTATGTGTGCTGAGGAGCAGTGTATGTGTGTATGTGTGCTGAGGAGCAGTGTATGTGTGTATGTGTGTGTGTGTGTATGTGTGCTGAGGAGCAGTGTATGTGTGTATGTGTGTACGTGTGTGTGTCATAAGTCTGTATTCAGGCGTGAACACAAATTGAATAATGAAGAGACAGATCAACAATGGAAAACAACGAGACAAGAAATTACAACGAGACAAGTGTACTTTCCAATACTGTACATACTCTTTGCTTATGCATGCTTGCCTATGTTTGGGCATGTCAAATCAAATCAAATTTTATTGGTCACATGCACATGGTTAGCAGATGTTAATGCAAGCGTAGCGAAGTGCTTGTGCTTCTAGTTCCAACAGTGCAGTAATATCTAACAAGTGATCTAACAATTACCTTATACCCACAAGTGTAAAGGAATGAATAAGAATATGTACATAAAAATATATGGATGAGCGATGGCGGAACGGCACAGGCAAGATGCAGTAGATGGTATAGAGTACAGAATATACATATGAGATGAGTAATGCAGGCTATGTAAACATTATATAAAGTGACATTGTTTAAAGTAACTAGTGAAACATTTATTACATCCAATTTTTTATTATTAAAGTGGCTAGAGATGAGTCAGTATGTTGGCAGCAGCCACTCAATGTTAGTGATGACTGTTAACAGTCTGATGGCCTTGAGATAGAAGCTGTTTTTCAGTCTCTCGGTCCCAGTTTTGATGCACCTGTACTGACCTCGCCTTCTGGATGGTAGCGAGGTGAACAGGCAGTGGCTCGGGTGGTTGTTATCCTTGATGATCTTTTTGGCCTTTGGCAGACCTCACTACACTCTGGAGAGCCTTGCAGTTGTGGGCGGAGCAGTTGCCATACCAGGCAGTGATACACCCCGACAGGATGCTCTCGATTGTGTATCCATAAAAGTTTGTGAGAGGTTTTGTTGACAAGCCAAATTTCTTCAGCCTCTTGAGGCTCTGTTGCGCCTTCGGGGCGATAGTCGTTTAACTCAGTTACCTTAGCTTTCTTGGGAACAGGAACAATGGTGGCCCCCTTGAAGCATGAGGGAACAGCATACTGGGATAGAGATTGATTGAATTTGTCCGTAACCACACACCGAGGGTTAACTTCTTTAAGGATCATTGGGACGCTAGCGTCCCACCTCAACAACACCCGGAGAAATTGCAGAGCACGAAATTGCAGAGTGTCATACATCATTTAAAAGCTTAACTTCTTGCTATTCTAGCTGCTTTGTCAGATTCCAAAAAGGCTTTACGGCGAAAGCACACCATGATATTATCTGAGGACAGCGCCCCACACAAAAGCATTACATACATTTCCAACCAAGCAGAGGCGTCACGAAAGTCAGAAATAGCGCTAAAATAAATCACTTACCTTTGAAGATCTTCATCTGGTTGCAATCACAAGGGTCCCAGCTACATAACAAATAGTCCTTTTGTTCGATAGCCCAAAAAGTCAGTTTCATTGGCGCGCTTCACTCAGTAATCCACTGGTTTCCCTCGTTCAAAATGCATACAGATGAATCCCGTAAGTAACCAATAAACTTCTTCCAAACATATCAAACAACATTCCTAATCAATCCTTTAGGTACCCTAATATGTAAATAAATGATCAAATTTAAGACGGAGAACACCGGAGATAAATAACGAGGTACGCGCCCTCACCGGAACGCGCAACAAACACACCAGCCAAAATTTAAGCCACTTACTAAAACTACAAATTCTAGCTAATTTTTCAAAAAACAAGCCTGAAACTCTTTCTAAAGACTGTTGACATCTAGTGGAAGTCCTGGGAACTGCAATCTGGGAGGTATTCCTTTTATATTCCCATTGACAGCCATAGTAATCAAGGGTGAGCTGAAAAAAAAAATCTGGATGGATTGTCCTCAGGTTTTCGCCTGCTATATCAGTTCTGTGATACTCACAGACATCCAATACTACCAATTATATGCCTATCCAAGCTTCTGGGCCTGAGTAACAGGCAGTTTACTTTGGGAACCTCATTCATCCAAACGTCCAAATACTGCCCCATAGCCCGAAGAAGTTAGCACGTTTAAATGTGTTACTCACGTTGACTGCGGTGAAGGAGAGCCCGCAGGTTTTGGTAGCGTGCCGTGTCCGTGGCACTGTATTGTCCTCAAAGCGAGCAAAGAAGTTGTTTGGTTTGTCTGGGAGCAAGACGTCGGTGTCCGCGACGGGGCTGGTTTTCTATTTGTAATCCGTGATTGACTGTAGACACTGCCACATACGTCTCGTGTCTGAGCCATTGAATTGCGACTCTACTTTGTCTCTAAACTGACGCTTAACTTGTTTGATAGTCTGTCTTTTTACTGCTGTTTTATTTCTTTACTTACCTATTGTTCACCTAACACCTTTTTTGCACTATTGGTTAGAGCATGTGACAAATAAAATTTGATTTGATTTGATTGCCTGGCTGAGGGAATACCTACACTGTTTGAATTCGATAATGTGTCCGGTCGCCTTGCCATGATTAAAAGCAGTGGTTTGCGCTTTCAGTGCTTTCAATCCACGGTTTCTGGTTAGGGAAGGTTTTAATAGTCACTGTGGGTGCAACATCACCAATGCACTTGCTAATAAACTTGCTCACCAAATCAGCGTATACATCAATGTTGTTGTCTGAGGCTATCCGGAACATATCCCAGTCCACCTGATCGACGCAATCTTGAAGCGTGGACCAGCATTGAACAGACCTGAGCATGGGCGTTTCCTGTTTTAGTTTCTGTCTATAGGCTGGGAGGAACAAAATGGAGTCGTGGTCAGATTTGCCGAATGCAGGGCGAGGGAAGGCTTTGTATGCGTGTGTGTGCATGCTTGCCTATGTTTGTGTGTGTGTGTGATATGCCTAATGATGAATGAGAGAGATAAGCGCTAGCACAGAGCTACTGCAGAATTAACAGGAGCTCGATAATCTCTGAGTGAGGTAATTTCAGATTGACAGCCGTGCAGTATGCATACGCCTTAACACACACACAAACACGCACACACACACACAAACACACTCTCCATAAGGAGGTACACAGTGAGTGTTGAACCGAGTAGGACAGTGGAATATTTGTAGCTCTCTGTTTCTTTGATCCCTGACACTAATTGATTTCTCTCATATGAGCCACCACAGCTCACCTTATAGCAGGGTTACAGAAAGATCCTTTCACCTTCTACCTGGTAGCTAGTTGCCTGTGTTCACTGATCAGTATCAAACACTTTAACCTGTACCTCTCTCTCCTCCCTTTCTCTCTCTCTCTCTCCTCCCATTCTCTCTCTCTCTCTCTCGCTCCTCCCTTTCTCTCTCGCTCCTCCCTTTCTCTCGCTCTCTCTCTCTCCTGTATCTATATCTCTCTCCCTTCTCCCTCTCTAAATTCTCCCTCTCCTCCTTTTCTCTCTCTCTCTCTCTCTCTCTCTCTCTCTCTCTCTGTCTCTCTCTGTCTCTCTCTCTCTCTATATATATATCTCTCTCCTCCCTCTCTCTCCTCCATCTCTTTCCTCCCTCCTTCTCTATCTCGCTCTCCTCTATATCTCTCTCTCTTGCTCCTCTCTCTCCTCACTCTCTCTCTCCTCTCTCTCTCTCCTCCCTCACTCTCTCTCTTCTCTCTCCCTCCGTTTCTCTCTCTCTCCTCTCTTTCTCCATATTCCTTCATCTGTATTTATGTTTCTATTTTATTATTTTATTTCTCTCTTCTCTTCCTCAGTCCTCAGTCATTTTTCCTCTGCTGCCTCACTCTACCCCCTCTTTGTTTCCTGCTTCATTCTCTTTGTACCTTAAAACCTATCTGGGACACCCAGTGAAAATGCAGAGCGCCAAATTCAAATAAATTACTATAAAAATTCAACTTTCATGAAATCACACATGCAATACATCAACATTAAAGCTACACTTGTTGCGAATCCAGCCAATGTGTCAGGTTTCAAAAAGGCTTTACGGCGAAAGCAAAGGATGCTATTATCTGAGGACAGCACCCCAGCAAACATACACAGACAATCATATTTCAACCCTCCAGGCGCAACACAAAATGCAGAAATAAATATATAATTCATGCCTTACCTTTGATGAGCTTCTTCTGTTGGCACTCCAATATGTCCCATAAACATCACAAATGGTAATTTTGTTTGATTAATTCCGTCGATATATATCCAAAATGTCCATTTATTTGGTGCGTTTGATCCAGAAAAACACCGGTTCCAACTCGCGCAACATGACTACACAATTTCTCATAAGTTACCTGTAAGCTTTGTCCGAACATTTCAAACTACTTTCCTAATACAACTTTAGGACATGATTAACTGTGTTCAATATCAGAGGAAAAGAAAGTGGAGAGGGCTTTTCAGGTCACGCGCCTCTAACAAAGAATACACTTCCCTTGAGCTTCGTTCTGAACCATGCTACTTCTTCATTTCTCAAAGGAAAAACCTCAACCAATTTCTAAAGACTGTTGACATCCAGTGGAAGCGATAGGAACTGCAAGAAAGTCTCTTAGAAATGTGGGTTCCCAATGAAAACTCATTAAAAAGAGAGTGACCTCAAAAAAAATACATTCTGAATGGTTTGTCCTCGGGGTTTGGACACGCTTTTCATCCGGACATGAAAATACTGCCACCTGTCCCAGAGAAGTAAATGAGTGTGCATGCTTCCCAATTTATGTGCATATGTGTGCATGTGTGTGTGCGTGTGTGTGTATTCTCCATTGGCATGTGTTGGTGGTAATTAATGTGTGCCCATTCATCTGGGCGTCAGTGAGAAGCCCTTCAGGGTGTCTCTCCCAAATCAATAGCTCATTAATTTAAGAAGGGCTCCCTCTCGTCTTCACTCACCCTCTATCCCCTTCTCTCTCCCTCTGTCCCCTTCTCTCTCTCTCTGTCCCCTTCTCTCTCAATCTATCCCCTTCTCTCTCCCTCTATCCCCTTCTCTCTCCCTCTGTCCCCTTCTCTCTCAATCTATCCCCTTCTCTCTCCCTCTGTCCCCTTCTCTCTCAATCTATCCCCTTCTCTCTCCCTCTGTCCCCTTCTCTCTCAATCTATCCCCTTCTCTCTCTCTCTGTCCCCTTCTCTCTCAATCTATCCCCTTCGCTCACCCTATATCCCCTTCTCTCTCCCTCTATCCCCTTCTCTCTCCCTCTATCCCCTTCTCTCTCCCTCTGTCCGCTTCTCTCTCAATCTATCCCATTCGCTCACCCTATATCCCCTTCTCTCTCCCTCTGTCCCCTTCTCTCCTCTCTTCCTTTCCTCCCTCTATCCCTGCCCTTCAATATTCTTCCCTCCCTCATCATGTCTATCTTTTTACCCCTCTTCTCATCTCTTACATATTCCATCCATCCCTCTTTCTTATCTTCCTTCTAGCCTCTCTCCCCTCTCCCCTTCATTCTTATTCACCAAATCCATTCTTTCTTCTCTCCTCCTTTCCACTTTCGACTTCTTTCCTATCACCCTTTTATGTCAAACAAGTCCTCTCACTTTCTTACCCATCCCTCTTTCCCTCTGTCATTTCAGCCCTCTATCTCTCCATCCCTCCATTCCTCCATCCATGTAGCTCAAGCATAACTCTTTATGAATGATTATGACTGCTTATAGCCGGCTTGTGAAATGCTCACACAAAGCACATGTATATATGAGAGAGAGAGAGAGAGAGAGAGAGAGAGAGAGAGAGAGAGAGAGAGAGAGAGAGAGAGAGAGAGAGAGAGAGAGAGAGAGAGAGAGATGTAGCTGTGTAAGGTTTGCTGTCCTGTGCAGAAACAGTAATGGAGCTTTCTCTAGGGAGGGACATTATGTTTTATTTACTATCAGCAAGCAATACATTTCATCCCAGGCATCGCAGGGAAGGGTAGGTGCTATGGAGAGGTTGGAGGGAGGGCGGGAAGGAGGGATTGAGGGCAGGGGAAGTGTGAGTGTTGGAGTGTGTGTGTGCGTGCGTGTGTGTGTACACATTAATTCATGAGGTACTGCAGTGTTTTTAGACTTGTGAGTGTATATGGGACGGGGTGTGTGTGTGTGAGTATGCGTGTGTGTGCGTGTGTATTTGTATGTCTCTGTGCGTGCGCGTGTACAGATTTTTTTGTTCCATTTAGACTAAATTCCCTTCAACACATTCTACCACTTATCCTCACCCGCATCCCTCCATACTACTTCCTCTCTCTTTTTCAGTCAGACAGATAGTTTTATTAGGGGAATAGAGAGAAAAGGAGGAGAGCGGTGCCAAGAGCTGCTCTCAACACCAGAGAATATGTTCCAATGCTACATTTTCATCTGTTTCTCTCCTGAGGAAATGAGATATTACTGTATATGTGACTTAGAGAGTGAGAGAGATGGGGTGGGATATTTTTTTCTTCTTTCGTTCTTTCATTCCGTGTTTATTGTCTGTGAATGTGTTTTCTTGTTTGGGTGCTTGGAATTGTATTGATTTCCATGCTGATTTCTGCCAGTAATTTGGAGCTGACTAGACATTTTGGAATCCCTGAAAGGAATATGTATCTGTGATTTGCTGGTGTTTTAGACCAGAATCACCTAACCTGTCAAAAATTTGCAATAAATATGCTTTGTTTATTGGGTCTTCAAGAAAGATGCTTTTCACCCATTAGTTTAAGAATTGATAGGTTTTTGTTTGGTTGGTGATATTAGTGTTCAGGTTTATCAAAATGGTTGGTACAGAGCATGGTTGTTTCTCTGAAACACTATCTCATACATAAGTAAAGTTATATCACAATACAACCTCATTTTTACAACCTCTTTCTGTCTCTGCCCATATTCAAATAAAACTGCATAATGGTTAGGTGTTCAATAAAGAAGAAAATCCGATATCTTCCAGGCACAGGCATTTTTGCTGTTTTCAGTGTGAAACACTGAAGATTGCTAGGAGAGATTTGATTGAACCCAGCCTTAAACGTGTTCAAGCTATAGACATTAACTGCTGTCCATATGAGGAAACTAGACATGCACATCAACACATTCAAGTCTTTGAAAAATACCATTCCTTTAGACATAAAATGGCAGCATAGAAAGTTCTGCTGGCAATCTGTGCCTGTTTATACACTTTCTATAGGGTGTCTGTTTACTGTCTGCTATTACTGCCTCTGTGCTCCTGAATACAGGCCTCTCTCTTTCTGTCTCTCTCTCTCTCTCTCTATTTCTCCATCTCTCAATTCATTTGAAATTGCTTTATTGGCATGACGTAACAATGATCATATTGATTCTCTCTCTATCTCTAAATTCTTCAATTCAATTTAAGGGCCTTATTGGCAAGGGAAACTTATGTTTACACATTCAAATAAATTACTATAAAATCAAACTTTCATGAAATCACACATGTAAGATACCAAACTAAAGCTACACGGGTTGTGAATCCAGCCAACATGTCAGATTTCAAAAAGTTTTTTTGGCGAAAGCAAACGATGCTATTATCTGAGGGTAGTACCTCCGTAAACAAAGAGAGAAAACATATTTCAACCCTGCAGGTGTGACACAACGCAGAAATAAAAATATAAATCATGCCTTACCTTTGACAAGCTTCTTTTGTTGGCACTCCAATATGTCTCATAAACATCACAAATGGTCCCTTTGTTCGATTAATTCCGTGGATATACATCCAAAAAGAAAAACACCGGTTCCAACTTGCGCAACGTGACTACAAAATATCTCAAAAGTTACCTGTAAACTTTGCCAAAACATTTCAAACTACTTTTGTAAAACAACTTTAGGTATTTTTTAAAGTAAATAATCGATCAAATTGAAGACGGGATGATCTGTGTTCAATACAGGAAGAAAACTGATGCTACCTTTCTGGTCACGCGCCTCTATCTAACAGTACACTTGAAGTGACCCTCATTTTGAACAGGGCTACTTCTTCATTACACAAAGGAAAAACCTCAAACAATTTCTAAAGACTGGTGACATCCAGTGGAAGCGGTAGGAACTGCAAGAAGGTCCCTTAGAAATCTGGATTCCCAATGAAAATCCATTGAAAAGAGAGTGACCTCAAAACAAAACAAAATCTGAATGGTTTGTCCTCGGGGTTTCGCCTGCTACATAAGTTATGTTATATTCACAGACATGATTCAAACAGTTTTAGAAACTTCAGAGTGTTTTCTATCGAAATCTACTAATAATATGCATATCTTATCTTCTGGGGGTGAGTAGCAGGCAGTTCAATTTGGGCATTAATTTCATCCGGACGTGAAAATACTGCCCCCAGTCACCAAGAAGTGAACCTTTCTGGCGCAGGCGTTCCGCTAGAGACCCACCTCGACAACATCCGGTGAAATTGCAGAGCGCCAAATTCAAAATACAGAAATAGTCATAATAAACATTCATAAAAAATGTGTTATACATCGGCTTAAAGATTACCTTCTTGTTAATCCAGCCTCTTTGTCAGTTTTCAAAAAGGCTTTACAGCGAAAGCATACCATGCAATTATCTGATGACAGCGCCCCACTTACAAAAGCATACAAACATTTTACAACCAAGAAAAGGAATTACATAAGTCAGAAATAGGAATAAAATGAATCACTTACCTTTGAAGATCTTCATATGGTTGCAGTCACAAGATTCCCAGCTACACAATACATTTTGTTTTGTTTGATAAAGTCCCTCTTTCTATCCCAAAAACTCATTTTGTTGGCGCGTATTCGTTCAGTAATCCACTGGCTCCAAGGCGGTCAAAACATGCAGTCGAATACATCCTAATTGTACCGGTAAAGTTCGTTGAAACATGTCAAACGATGTTTATAACTAATCCTCAGGTTGTCAGTTAATGATAATATTAATAAGAATATTTCAACTGGACAATAGCGTTATCAACAGAAAGGAAAAACAATGAAGGGCGCGCAATCAGTCATGCGTGCAAACCAGCTCTGTATTCTTCCTCAGTCCACTGACAAAAAGGTCTCATTCTTCTTCATTTTTCAGAAAATAAGCCTAAAACAATGTCTAAAGACTGTTGACATCTAGTGGAAGCCATAGGAACTGCAATCTGGGTCCTAACCCATTAGATACTCTATTGGCATTCAGTTGAAAATACTCACATCAAAAACATCCCACTTCCTGCTTCGATTTTCCTCAGTTTTTCGCCTGCCATATCATTTATGTTATACTCACAGACATTATTTTAACAGTTTTGGAAACTTTATAGTGTTTTCTATCAAAATCTACCATTTACATGCATATCCTAGCTTCTGGACCTGAGTAACAGGCTGTTTACTTTGGGCACGCATCTCATCCGGACGTCGAAATACTGCCCCCAAGCCATAAGAAGTTTTAAACAGGGCAACATTCACAAGGCCGCAGGGCCAGACAGATCACCAGGACGTGTACTCCAAGCACACTCTGACCAACTGGCATGTGTCTTCACTAACATTTTCAACCTCCCCCCTTCAACCTCCCCATGTTACAAGCAGACCACCATAGTCCCTGTGCCCAAGAACAAGGTCACCTGCCTAAATGATTATTGACCCGTAGCACTCACGTCTGTAGCAATGAAGTGCTTTGAAAGGCTAATAATTGCTCACATCAACACCATTATCCCAGAAACACTAGACCACTCCAATTTGCATACCGCCCTAACAGATCCACAGATAATGCAATCTCTATTGCACTCCACACTGCCCTTTCCCACCTGGACAAAAGGAACACCTATGTGAGAATGCTATTCATTGACTTCAGCTCAGCTTTAAACACCATAGTACCCTCAAAACTCATGACCAAGCTAAGGACCCCGAGACTAAACACCTCCCTCTACAACTGGATCCTGGACTTTCTGAAGGGTTGCCCTCAGGTGGTAAGGGGAGCCCATTTGAGGTGCGTGCTCAGTCCACTCCTCTTCTCCCTGTTCACTCATGACTGCAAGGCCAGGCATGACTCCCACACCACCATTAAGTTTGCCGATGACACAACAGTGGTAGGCCTGATCTCCGACAACAACAAGATCGCCTATAGGGAGGAGGTCAGAGACCTGGATGGGTGGTGCCAGGACAATATGTCAAATGTTATGTTCCTTTTGATGGCATAGAAGGCCCTTCTTGCTTTGTCTCTCAGATCGTTCACTGCTTGTGGACGTTACCTGTGGAACTGATGTTTAGGCCGAGGTATGTATAGCTTTTTGTGTGCTCTAGGGCAATGGTGTCTAGATGGAATTTGTATTTGTGGTCCTGGCAACAGGACCTTTTTTGGAACACCACTATTTTTGTCTTACTGAGATTCACTGTCCGGGTGGAGGTCTGACAGAATCTGTGCAGAAGATCTAGGTTCTGCTGTTGGCCCTCCTTGGTTGGAGACAGAAGCACTAGATCATCAGAAAACAGAAGACATTTGACTTCATATTGTAGTAGACTGAGGCCAGGTGCTCCAAACCTCCTGTTGTAGTGCCTTTGACAATTTGTTAAAATATATTTTGAAGAAGGTGGGACTTAAGCTACATCCCTGTCTTACTCCACGGCCCTGTGGAAAGAAATGTGTTTTGCCATTTTTAACTGCACACTAGTTGTTTGTGTACAAGGATTTTATAATGTTGTATGTTTTCCCAACACCACTTTCCATCAATTTGTATAGCAGACCCTCGTGCAAAATTAAGTCTAAAGCTTTTTCGAAATCAACAAAGCATGAGTTTGCTTTTGTTTTGTTTTGTTTGTCAATTAGGGTGTGCAGGGTGAATACGTGGTCTGCCGTACGGTAATTTGGTAAAAAGCCAATTTGACATTTGCTCAGTACATTGTTATCCCTGAAGAAATGTACCAGTGTGCTGTTAATCATAATGCAAAGGATTTCCCCAAGGTTGCTGTGACGCATATCCCATGGTAGTTATTGAGGTCAAATATGTCTCCATTGGGGATTATTCCTTGGTTCCAAATATTGGGGAATATGCCAGAGCTGAGGATGATGTTAAAGAGTTTAAGTATGACCAATTGGAATTTCTGGTCTCTATATTTCATCATTGCATTTCGGATACCATCAACCCCATAGTCCTTTTTGGGTTGGAGGGTTTGTATTTTGTCCTGTTGTTCATTCAATGTATTTGAGAATCCAGTGGGTTCTGGTAGTCTTTAATAGTTGATTTGTATTTGATCAGGTATATGTTTTTGCTGTTTGTTCTTTGTTATAGAGCCAAAAGAAGTGGTTTATCCATACATCTAACATCTGTTTTGGATAGATAACTCTTTATGTTGTTTTTTGTTTATAGTTTTCCAATTTTCCTAGAAGTAGTTAGATTCTATGGATTCTTCAATTACATTGAGCTGATATCTTTTTCCGTAGTGTATTTCTGTATTGTTTTAGTGATTCACCATAATGAAGTCGTAGGCTCAGGTTTTCTGGGTCTCTCTGTGTTTTGGTTGGAAAGGTTTCTCAATTTCTTTCTTAGGTTTTAGCATTCTTCATCAAACCATTTGTCATTGTTGTTAATTTTCTTAGGTTGTCTGCTTGACATGTTTTAGATATTTTGTTGAAGCTGAGAGGTCAAATATACTGTTTAGGTTTTCTACTGCTAAGTTTATACCTTCACTATTACAGTGAAACAATTTTTCCAGGAAATTGTCTAGAAGGGATTGAATTTGTTGTTGACTAATTGTTTTTTGGTAGATTTCCACACTACTTTCCTTCCATCCATAGCATTTCTTAATATTATTCAGTTCCATTGGCTTTGATGCCTCATGACTGAGCTCTGTTCATGTAGAGTGTGATTTTGATGTGCAATAATAGGGGTGTCAGTGGACTGACTGTGATTGCTATAAGAGACTCTGGGTTGAGGTCAGTGATAAAGTAGTCTACAGTACTACTGCCAAGAGATGAGCTTTAGGTGTACCTACCAAAGGAGTCCCCTCGAAGCCTACCATTGACTGTGCACATACCCAGTGTCCGACAGAGCTGCAGGAGTTGTGACCCATTTTTGCTGGTTGTCATAGTTGTGTCTAGGGGAGCACAGGGGGGAGGGAATGCTGTTACCTCCAGGTAGGTGTTTGTCCCCCTGTGTGCTGAGGGTGTCAGGTTATTGTCCAGTTCTGCCATTTAAGATGCCACAGACTAGTACATGTCCCTGGGCCTGGAAATTGTTGATCTCCCCCTCTAGGATGGAGAAGATGTCATCGTTAAAGTACGGGGATTATATTGGGGGGATATAGGTAGCACACATGAGGGCATTTTTCTCTGTTGAGATAATTTCCTCATGAATTTCTAGCCGGATGTCAAATGTTCCTGTTTTGATTAATTTAATAGTTAGGTCTGCTCTATACCAAATTAGCATACACCCTGAGTCCCTTCCCTGTTTCAAACCTGGTAGTTTGGTGGATGGGACTACCAGCTCTCTGTAACCTAAAGGGCAACCAGTGGGTCTGTCATCTTTATACAATGTTTCTTGTAGGATGACAATATCCAATTTCTAATTTCTTTGTTGAAGTCTGAGTTCCTGTTCTTTAGGCCAAAGGCAGATAGATGACCTCAGACCTTGTATATTCCAGGATGATAGTAAAAGCTTAGTGTTCCATAGTGTCTAGTGTTGTTTTTGTGTGGTTTAGGTCCGGACCATCACAGCAGGTGTGAGCAGAGCATGTTGAGCATCTGATACTTATCTCTTAGGTCGCAGGATGGGGCTTGAGTGGGTAAATAGTGGGAGTTGGGCCTGTTGCTCTGCTCATGGGCTGGGCATATGTCCTGCTGTCAGGTTGAGGTCCTTGCCGCAGGGGGCATGGGGTGGGTAGAAGGGACATAGGTCTGTTATGGGGGGGCCTATATAGGGTGTGGCCAGGGTTTGCTTGTGGTGGTCATAGCTGGTTGGGGTGTGCCTGGTGATGCTGTGGTCTGGGTGTTGGTCCTCTTGGCGTGGGTTCTCTCGGTGCATGTCCTTCAGGAGGGGCTCTTGCAGTTCCGGGAGGGTGTCTCGCTGGTCTGGCCAGGGTGTCTGTTGCTCTGTTGCTCCTGTGTGAGGTGCTGGGGCTACAGTTGAGTGTGACGTCCTTCTATGTCCTAGAAAAAGTTGGGATTCCTGCCTTGTAGAGGTGGACCTGGTCTTAAAGGCTGTTTAAGTCCAGGGTGGAGTGGTGGGCTAGGTAGACATTCGGTTTTTAGGCACAGTCTCAAAAAATACATGCATTCACCCGCTGTATGGTGGGTGAATCCCTTCAGTGCTGTGGCCACCCTTTCCTGCTGCGCCCTCAGGTCATTTGTGCCCGTGTGTATTATGATGTGGCTGGGTGACTCTAGTCTGACAACAGCTCCAGGTCATGCCTAGTGTTTGGGTACCAGAGTTTAGCCACTTGGTGTTTGGGAAAAAGTTTATCCTCTTGAATGTATTTGCCATTTGAGCAATGAGGAGCACAATCTCTGACTTTTGTGTGTCCTCAGTGGATGTGTGGGGGGTTGTCAGGACGGCTATCAGGGGAGCTGACAGGGGGGCTGTTAAGAGAGGGTGGGGTCTGTTGGGTTGGTGGGTCCTGTGTTGTCTTTGCCATTGTGGTGTTGTGGTTGTGATCCGTGTCTGAGGTGGGCTGTTCTGCTGGCTTCTCTGGGGGCATGTCCTGCTCTCTGTCACAGCTCAGCTTTGTCACCTCCTCCTTCAGTGCCATGTGTGCCACTTTAATTTCTTTCATCTCAGTCTGTAGAGCAGCCAGCCCTCTCAAACAGCTGTTCATCTTCATCTCCGGAACTTGTTGGGGGGGTGTTGTTGTACTGGTCTGTTTTGTGGGTTTGTTCTGTCTGGACTGTGTCGACTAGCCCACTGAGCTCCACCATGTGTCACGTTTCTTCAAAATCGAACCCAGAAGCAGACCAGGACAAGGAGAGTAGGAAGAAGGTGAGTATTTATTTACAAGTGAATGTGAGCGGGTAGATACATCCAGGTGGCGTAGCGGGCAGCGGTGGTGAGTTGATGGGAGTAAATAGGTGGATCCAATGGGGAAGCGGAATCCTCTGATGACCAGGCGGGAATGGGGTAAATGATCCGGGTGAGTAACTGAAGACAGAACAAACGGAGGTAAGTTGAAGGCAAGCAAGACGTACAAAACAACAAAACAAATTCTATCCAACTTGAGGCTGATACTATGGCACAACATACTGTTCATGGCTAACGATCCGGCAGGGAATGGATGTCAGGTCAGAGCTTTTGAAGGGGAGAGGTGATGATCAGGACAGGTGTGCAGATTACTGATGGGATACAGGTGCGGGTGAACATCGATCTCCCAACAAGCTAATCTGCCCGGCAACCAGACAGGGTGCGTTCCAGGACACCGGAAACACACTCCAGGACAGAAACACAGGCAAACACAGACTCAGGAAGCGGGGTTCGTGACACCATGTCTGTCTCAAGCTCTGTGAATTCCTCCCTCTCAATGATGGAGGACCAGTGCAGTTTTGGGACCTGGGTGTGTTCAGTGCACGGGGGTGACTATCCTCCTCGAAGTAGAGGTCGACCGATTAATCGGCATGGCCGACTAATTAGGACCGATTTTCAAGTTTTCATAACAATCGGTAATCAGCCTTTTTGGATGCTGATTATGGCCGATTACATTACAATCCAGGCTGACCACCTGTTACGCAAGTGCAGCTTCAAAAGGACCTTGTGGCTGCAAGGAGCCATGGTAAGTTGCTAGCTAGCATTAAACTTATCTTATAAAAAACAATCAATTTTCACATAATCACTAGTTAACTACACATGGTTGATGATATTACTAGGTTAGCTAGCTTGTCCTGCGTTGTATATAATCAATGCGGTGCCTTTCTGGTGCAGGCGTCTCGCTAGCGACCCACAACATCCAGTGAAATTGCAGTGCGCGAACTAGAAATATTTAACATTCATGAAAGTACAAGTGTCATACATCAAAATAAAGCTTAACTTCTTGTTAATCCAGTCGCTGTGTCAGATGTCAAAAAGGCTTTATGGCGAAAGCACACCATGCGATTATCTGAGGACAGCGCCCTGCATACAAAGCATGAAAAACATTTTCAACCAGGCAGGTGCGCCCCGAAAGTCAGAAATAGTAAATGCCTTACCTTTGAAGATCTTCTTCTGTAGGCACTCCAAAAGGTCCCAGCTACATCACAAATGGTCCTTTTGTTCGATAAAGTCCTTCTTTATAACCCCAAAAACTCAGTTTTAGCTGGTGCGCTTCATTCAATAATCCATCGGTTTCCCTCCTTCAAATGCATACTAAATGAATCCCAAACGTTACCAATAAACTTCTTCAAACAAGTCAAACAAAGTTTATAATCAAACCTCATGTACCCTAATACGTAAATAAACGATAACATTTAAGATGGAGAATCGTTATTGTTTTTACCGGACATAAACAACAAAGAACGCGCTCTCATCTACGCGCATGAAAACACTACAGCTAAAATGGGAGCCACTTAGACATTTTTCCAAAAACAAATCTGAAACTCTTTCTAAAGACTGTTGGCATCTAGTGGAAGCCATAGGAACTGCAATCTGGGAGGATTTCCCCACATAATAAACATGACAGCCATTGGAAACAGTGGTAGGCTGAAAATGTATTGTTTTTTGGATGGTTTGTCCTCTGGGTTTTGCATGCCATATCAGTTATGTTATACTCACAGACAATATGTTAACAGTTTTAGAAACTTTGGAGTGTTTTCTATCCAAATCTAATCTAATCTAATCTCCAATTATATGCATATCCTATCTTCTGGGCCTGAGTAACAGGCAGTTTACGTTGGGCACTCTTTTCATCCGGATGTCAAAATACTGCTCCCTATCCCAAAGAGGTTATTAATTTATCATCAAATCATAGCCTACTTCAACTTCGCCAAATGGGTGATGATTTAACAAAAGCGCATTCGCCAAATGGGTGATGATTTAACAAAACCGCATTTGCAAAAAAAGCACAATTGTTGCACAAATGTACCTAACCATAATCATCGATTTGTTTCTTAAAATCAATACACAGAAGTATATATTTTTTAAAACCTGCATATTTAGTTAAAATAAATGAATGTTAACAGGCAATTTAACTAGTGAAATTGTGTCACTTCAACAAAGACCGTAATTAATTTGCCAGAATTGTACATAATTATGACATAACATTGAAGGTTGTGCAATGTAACAGCAATATTTAGACTCAATGTTGCCACCCATTCGATAAAATACGGAACGGTTCCATATTTCACTGAAAGAATAAACGTTTTGTTTTCAAAATTATTATTATTTCCAAATTTGACCATATTGATGACCAAAGGGTTGTATTTCTGTGTGTTTATTATATTATAATTAAGTCTATGATTTGATATTTGATAGAGCAGTCTGACTGAGAGGTGGTAGGCAGCAGCAAGCTCGTAAGCATTAATTCAAATAGCGCTTTACTGTGTTTGACAGCAGCTCTTAGCAATGCTTGAAGCACAGCGCTGTTTATGACTTCAAGCCTATCAACTCCCGAGATTAGGCTGGCAACATTAAAGTGCCTATAAGAACATCCAATAGTCAAAGGTATATGAAATACAAATGGTATAGAGAGATAGTCAACGCATCAATATTCCTATAATAACTAAAACCTAAAACTTCTTACTGAGAATATTTAAGACTCATGTTAAAACGAACCACCAGCTTTCATATGTTCTCATGTTCTGAGCAAAGATTTGAAATGTTAGCTTTTTTTACATGGCACATATTGCACTTTTACATTCTTCTCCAACACTGTTTGTCACACCCTGATCATAGAGAGGCTTTTTATTCTCTATTTTGGTGAGGCCAGGGAGTGACTAGGGTGGGCATTCTATGTTCTTTTTTCTATGTTTTTGTATTTCTTTGTTTTTGGCCGGGTATGGTTCTCAATCAGGGACAGCTGTCTGTCGTTGTCTCTGATTGGGAACCATACTTAGGTAGCCTTTTCCCACCTGTGTTTTGTGGGTAATTATTTCTCTGCGTGTGTTTGTGTGCACCTCGGTTGCATCACGTTCTTCGCTGTTTACCTGTTTGTTTTTTGGGTGTTTCGGTTTCGCTTTCATTAAAAGATGTGGAACTACATGCACGTTGAGCCTTGGTCGATTTAGGACAGGGAGTTTGAGGATAGCGAGCGTGACAGTATTTTTGTATTATTTAAACCACATTGAACATGTTTCTTTATTTATTTGAAACTAAATTGATTTATTCATGTATTAAATTAACTTCTTGGATATAGGGGGCGCTTTTTTTTTTTGATTAATTTTTTGATAAAAAAACGTTCCCGTTTTAAACAAGATATGTTGTCACGAAAAGATGCTCGACTATGCATATAATTGACAGCTTTGGAAAGAAAACACGCTGACGTTTCCAAAACTGCAAAGATATTGTATGTGAGTGCCACAGAACTAATGCTACAGGCGAAACCAAGATGACATTTCAAACAGGAAGTGCCCCAGATTTTGAAGGCGCTGTATTCCAATGTCTCCTTATATGGCTGTGAATGTGCCAGGAATGAGCTTACACTTTCTGTCGTTTCCCCAAGGTGTCTGCAGCATTGTGACGTATTTGTAGGCATATCATTGGAAGATTGACCACTTTACACTACATCTACCAGGTGCTCGCTTGGTGTCCTCCGTCGCAATTATTGCGTAATCTCCAGCTGCGTGCATTTTTCCATTTGCTTCCGAGGAGAAACCCAACTGCCACAAATGATTTATCATCGAATAGATATCTGAAAAACACCTTGACGATTGATTCTAAACAACGTTTGCCATGTTTCTGTCGATATTATGGAGTTAATTTGGAAAAAAGTTCAGCGTTGTAATGACTGAATTTTCTGGGGGTTTTCTTAGCCAAACGTGATGAACAAAATGGAGCGATTTCTCCTACACAAATAATATTTTTGGAAAAAATGAACATTTGCTATCTAACTGAGAGTCTCCTCATTGAAAACATCCGAAGTTCTTCAAAGGTAAATTATTTTATTTGAATGCTTTTCTTGTTTTTGTGAAAATGTTGCCTGCTGAATGCTAGGCTTAATGCTATGCTAGCTATCAATACTCTATGGTTGAAAAATCTGAGATGACAGTGTTGTTAACAAAAGGCTAAGCTTGTGAGTGAATATATTTCTTTCATTTCATTTGCGATTTTCATGAATAGTTAACGTTGTGTTATGGTAATGAGCTTGAGGCTATGATTACGCTCCCGGATACGGGATTGCTCGACGCAAGAAGTTAAGTTAACTTCATTGTTCATTCATTATTACAAATATATATATAAAAATGTATCGTTATCGGCTTTTTTTGGTCCTCCAATAATCGGTATCGGCGTTCATAATCGTAATCGAGTCATAATCATTATCTGACCTCCAGTTTGAAGAGGTGTGATCAAAATCACTCAGGAAGGGGGTGTCGTCACAGAGAGAGAGCCTTTCCAGCTGTGCTCTCTCTGACCCCGTAAAAGTTCTGCTGGAACTGCATGAGGATGCCCTGCACCATTACTGTCCCAGACTTGTACACGTTGACAGTTGTTTCAATTTCCTTATTGTATAGTATTCAGAGTTTTCACCCTGGGCCAATATCCTTTCTCTTGATATCGGGGTAGTGTGCTCTTATAGCACTGTGCCATGCCCGGGGATGGTCTGTGTAGGAAATCAAGTTGCTTACGGTACCCTCTTTGTAGCAGTCAGCAAATAGTGTCTCTGGATTATCCTTGAGGAGTTTGTTTTGTTCTAATTCCATGCAGTGTCATTTTTAATATCCATGGGGTACTGCATTTGGGTGGCGGGCTGTGAAACTCTCCTGCCATTCATAGGCTCAAAAATTGTCACACCTCTCACTTTACACTTCAGTGCTAATTGAAGTTGCAGCCAGGTCAGTTCGTCCTAGCAGCTTGGTAGCTTAGTAGCTATATTTATGATGCTATTTAAACTAAATTACCTCGAGATTGTCTTTTACTTTTTTGCTTCAGAAGTAGGTTCAGACTGAACATTTCTCACTCAGTTTTGTGATGGATGGTATTTCCAGGTTCCGCTGTGTTTCTTCTGCAGGTTTTGGTTTATTAGAAGTGTTTTCTTGATAGTCCTTGGTAGTAATAGTCCATTCAAGTCATTTTGTCCAAAATCAAGGTTTTAAGTATGGGATTTTGATTTAAGGTTTTGATGTTGAGGTTAGTCACCTCAAATCAAATCAAATTGTATTGGTCACATACACATGGTTAGCAGATGTTAATGCGAGGGTAGCGAAATGCTTGTGCTTCTAGTTCCGACCGTGCAGTAATATCTAACAGGTAATCTAACAATTTCACAACAACTACCTTATACCCACAAGTGTAAAGAAATTAATAAGAATATGTACATATAAATACATGGATGAGCGATGCCCGAACGAAATAGGCAAGATGCAATAGATGGTATGGAGTACAGTATATACATATGAGATGAGTAATGTAGGATATGTAAACATGATATAAAGTTGCATTGTTTAAAGTGACTAGTGATACATTTATTACATCCAATTTTGTATTATTAACCTTTCTAGAGCAGGCGTTTCACACATTAACAAGTCCAAATGAAAGATAAACTTCTTGTTTGTCTACCCATTGTGTCCGATTTAAAAAATGCTTTACAGCGAAAGCACAACATATGATTATGTTCAATCACAGCCAAGTCAAAAAAACACAGCCATTTTTCCAGCCAAAGATAGGAGTCCCAAAAAGCAGAAATATAGATCAAATTAATCACTAACCTTTGATGATCATCAGATGACACTCATAGGACATCATGTTACACAATACATGTATGTTTTGTTCGATAATGTGCAAATTTCTATCCCAAAATCTCAGGTTACATTAGCACATTACGTGCAGTAATGTTTTGATTCCAAAACATCCGGTGATTTTGCCAAAATACTCATAATAAACAATGATAGAAGATACAAGTGTTATTCACAGAATTAAAGATAGACTTCTCCTTAATGCAACCGCTGTGTCAGATTTAAAAACAACTTTATGGAAAAAGCATAATCTGAGAACGGCGCTCTGAGCCCAATCCAGCCAGAGAAATATTTGCCATGGAGTCAACAGAAGTTAGAAATAACACTATAAATATTCACTTTCACTTTGATGATCTTCATCAGAAGGCACTCCCAGCAATCCCAGTTCGACAATAAATGACTGATATGTTCCATAACGTTCCATAAAGTCCATAATTTATGTCCAAATAACCACTTGTTGTTAGTGTGTTCAGCCTAGTAATCCATCTTCATGAGGAGCGAGCACTTCGTCCAGACAAAAACTCGGAAAATTCCATTACAGGTCGTAGAAACAAGTTAAACGATGTATGGAATCAATCTTTAGAATGTTTTTAACATAAATCATCAATAAGGTTCCAACCGGAGAATTCCTATGTCTGAAGAAAAGCACTGGAACGAGAGCTAACTCTCTCGCGCGAGCCCCTCCTTTATAGTAGAATCCTCAAAGAAGTTTCTAAAGACGGTTGACATCTAGTGGAAGCCGTAGGAAGTGCAACTTGACTCCATAGACACTGTGTATTCGGTAGGCCAATCTTTGAAAAACTACAAACCTCAGATTTCCCACTTCCTGGTTGGATTGTTCTCAGGTTTTCGCCTGCCATATGAGTCCTGTTATAAGCACAGACATCATTCAAACAGTTTTAGAAACTTCAGAGTGTTTTCTATCCAATACTAATAATAATATGCATATATTAGCATCTGGGACAGAGTAGGAGGCAGTTCACTCTGAGCACGCTATTCATCCAAAAGTGAAAATGCTGCCCCCTATCCCAAAAGGTTTTTAATTGGCTAGAGATTTGAGTCAGTATGTTGGCAGCAGCCACTCAATGTTAGTGATGGCTGTTTAACAGTCTGATGTCCTTGAGATATAAGCTTTTTTTCAGTCTCTCGGTCCCAGCTTTGATGCACCTGTTCTGACCTCGCCTTCTGAATGGTAGCGGGGTGAACAGGCAGTGGTTCGGGTGGTTGTTGTCCTTGATGATATTTTTGGCCTTCCTGTGACATCGGGTGATGTAGGTGTCCTGGAGGGCAGGTAGTTTGCCCCTGGTTAGGCGTTGTGCAGACCTCACTACCCTCTGGAGAGCCTTACGGTTGTGGGCGGAGCAGTTGTCGTACCAGGTGGTGATACAGCCCGACAGGATGCTCTCGATTGTGCATCCATAAAAGTTTTAGTTTAGGTGTTTTAGGTGACAAGCCAAATTTCTTCAGTGTCCTGAGGATGAAGATGCGCTGTTGCCCCTTCTTCACCAACCTGCCTGTGTGGGTGGACCATTTCAGTTGGTCCATGATGTGTTCGCCGAGGAACTTTCCACCTTCTCCTACTTCTCCACTACCTGTAAAATTTCTTGCAAAAAATTATAATTTATCTACATTTATCCAACTCTAATTCTATCTTTTTGCAAAAGAACTCAGGAGCCTATGAGCTCACTACCTCTTTCTTTCTCTCTCGTTCCCTCTCTCTCTATCTCTCCCTTTCTGCTTCTTTGCTCATGAATACTTCTTTGTTTATAAGATCCCTCATAGGGAAAATCCTCATAAATCAGCTACTCCTTCTCTCTGTGCGTGTGTGTGTGTGTGCGCGTGCATACCTGCGTGCGTGCTTGCTTAGTGTGAGCGAGGCTCGGGTTAGAGAAGTCATGTTAAATGAAATACATCACATCACTGTCACCACTTTAATTACAGCTGTCAATCAAACTGTTGTCAGGCCATCAGAGGGACGCTTCCTCTCACCCTGAATCAATTAGGATGTCTAGACCCGACACACACCAACCTTTTAGACTTAGGAGGAAGCTCTAAAATGGGAACTCACACACTTCACCATGAAAAATAAATCAAGAATGGATATGTAATTAACACACGGTCATGTATGTAAGGATAGCTGATCAGAGATCAGTAGTTAAAACCTGAACAGTATTTTTTTTAAATCTTTATTTAACTAGGCAAGACAGTTAAGAACACATTCTTATTTACAATGACAGCCTATCCCGGCCAAACTCAGACGACATTGGGCCAATTGTGTGCCACCCTATGGGTCTCCCAATCACAGCCGGATGTGATGCAGCCTGGATTTGAACCAGGTACTGGGTTTGTGGGTGGCTGTTCTTATTGGCTGTTCTTCTCACTGGCTCTATGTGTTGTGATGCTGACAGGTCAATAGCTACGCACCACATTCCTGAAAAATCTAAACACAGCACATTATCCAGTGCCAAAACAACACACGAGAGTGTTACATTTTACACTGCCCCAGTGTCTATACAGTTCCACACTTTTCATTGTAAAATTACATTTTTCTCAATAGCTTAGAAGCAGTTGGATCTGTGTTAAAACATATCTATATCGGAACAGCAATTATCAAATGTTCAAATACATTTACAGATCTTCTGATAATTTTATTGCCTTAGTATCTGACTTGCATATCTTAGACCACCTTTTTCAAAACTATAAATGGAAATGTTGCCAGTGAGTTCACTGTTAAGTGTTGGGCACCAACATGTGAAGTTCATACTAGCACATTACATTTGGTGTTAAATGAAAGCAAAGAGTCTATATATGTTTTTTTTTATTAAGTCATATATTAAATGTTCAACCATGTTCCACCCTAAAAATGTGGAATGAGCAAAGGCTTTGATTTCTGATGAAACAGATAGAAAGGGGGTCTTGTAAAACATCTACTGTACAGTACCAGCAAAAATCTTTAAAACTATTAGAAAAACATCCAAATGCAATCATGTTGAAGTAAAGACCCCTGCCAACTAATATCTACATTTATATTTAGTTTTGCAGAAATTATTTTCCTTCTGTAAGTTTAAGAAATAATGCATACCCACTGGGCAAAATCATATTTTCTTCCAAGTCATTTCAATGAAATTACATTCAACCAACATGTGCCTAGTGTTTTGTCATTCTGTTATCAAAACCCCACATATCTTTAACATATTTTCTAATTTATCTCTCTCATGAAGAGGAAGGAAGGATAAGGAAAGTTCACAGAAGTAACAAGAAAGGGTAGTTTGTGTTTTTACTGATAACAATTTGGTTTATTAAGTGATTAAAACATGTCATTCTGTAACCAAATCAGTAACAGATTTCCTGCAACGAAACTGGCTAAAATGGGAATACATACAGTAGTAGTCACAAACCCAAGTCCCTTCCATTGGCATACTGTTGATCTCTGACCTTTCTCTTTCTGTCGCGTGATGGTAAAAGCAAGAGTTTGACAACAGTCTGGACAATCTCTTCTCTCTCTCTTCAGGTAATGTCTAACTGACCCATGAGCCACCTCTCTTTCCATTTACTGTAATCAGCCCTTTCACCCACTGAGCACCGACCAACACTGAACGTCCATGGATGTTGAAAAGTAGTTGGTCAGTTCAAATCTGAAACAATTATGTTTCACAAGTTTGGACAGAACAGTAAAGAAAATTTGAGTAGAGATCAGTACAATACAGAAATGTACAACAGAATTTAGTACAACACACTGTAATTTACTGTGTTATGTTGTACTCTGCTCTACTGTGACATCCAACTTGTGAAACATGTACGTCCGCGATTGGTACAGATTTGGTCCGGTTCGTACCAACCAAATGTGGTTTTGTTGGGAGTGGACCTCATTAGAATAGTGGCAAGTGTGTAGAATAATACCCAAACATACAAATGTCATGTTCTACCTTTGTGCACCGAACACTTTAGTAGACGGTCTTCATCCAGAGATTGATTTACAGTAGTCAGTGCATATATTTTCATACATTTTTTCCATATTGGTCCCCCATGGGAATCAAATCCACAAACCCAGTTTTGTAAGCACCATGCTCTACCAACTGAGCCACACATGACCCCCTGTTCAGAATACATCACCATGCAGATATTCATAATTATGCGTTTCTCTATAGTACAGATCAAGGACCCATGACGTAATTCTGTTGCCATCATTCTGGATGTTAATCCACTTCATTTACTCTAGTTCAGGTATTCCCAAACTGGGGTACGCACAATGCCGTCAGGGGGAACGCCAAATAGAAATGTGATTCACATTTAAAAAATATGCATATATATTTGCATATATGCATATTGTATTTATCATCATTAGTCATTTAGGTCAACATTGGATCATTCAGAGATCCTCAGTTTTTGATTTGTTAAAAAAGTTTGAAATATCCAATAAATGTCGTTCCACTTCATGATTGTGTCCCACATGTTGTTGATTCTTCACCAAAAAATACAGTTTTATATCTTTATGTTTGAAGCCTGAAATGTGGCAAAAGGTCGCAAAGTTCAAGGGGGCCGAATACTTTCGCAAGGCACTGTATATTCAATGTTCTGGACAAAATTGAGGCTATGATTAAGAAGTTGGAGCTCTTCTCTGTCTGCATTAGCAAGGACAACACACAGGTCTTTCCATCATTGTATGATTTTTTTGTGAAAATTAACTCAAGCTTACTGACAATGTCAAATGTGATATAGCGAAGCACCTGAGTGAGTTGGGTGCGGAATTACGCAGGTACTTTCCCGAAACGGATGACACAAACAACTGGATTTGTTATTCCTTTCCTGCCCTGCCTCTAGTCCACTTACCGATATCTGAACAAGAGAGCCTCATCGAAATTGCAACAAGCAGTTCTGTGAACATTTAATTTAATCAGAAGCCACTGCCAAATTTCTGGATTGGGCAACACTCAGAATATCCTGCCTTGGCAAATCGTGCTGTTAAGACACTGATGCCCTTTGCAACCATGTACCTATGTGAGAGTGGATTCTCGGTCATCACTAGCATGAAAACTAAATACAGGCACAGACTGTGTGTGGTAAATGATTTAAGACTGAGACTCTCTCCAATACAACCCAACATTGCATCCTTTCAAGCACACCTCATTCTCATGAACCTGTGGGGAGTTATTCACAATTTTCAATGAACAAGTAAGGTTTTATATGTAAGATGGTTAAATAAAGAGCAAAATTATTGATTATTTATATATTATTATTTGTGCCCTGGTCCTATAAGAGCTCTTTGTCACTTTCCACGAGCCAGGTTGTGATAAAAACTCACACTCATCCTTATGTTTAATGAATGTATCGTATAGTGTGTGTGTGTCAGGCTTACAATGATGGCAAAAAAACAACATTTGAGAGTGCGCTGACCCTGGTGCTAGAGATGTTATGCAGCTGGAGGTTGAATGTTTGAAGGGGTACGGGACTATAAAAAGTTTGGGAACCGCTGCTCTAATTATATAACCAAAATAGTTTGTTTTCAAACTCAAGGTGTTACATTAGAGCTTTTCACAACACATATTTTTCAAAGCTGATGTGCTTTGTCAAAAGATCAGGACTGTCAGCCATTTGTGACCATTCATTTTGATTCACGTATTTATGTTTTGAGAAGGCAACTGTATTTTGAAAACATATTTCATGTTTTGAAAAAAGGCACAGAGCTCTGTGTCTTGTGAGCTCTTGTGAAAATCGACATCGAAATCGACAAAACTATAAGAAACACTGCTTAGTGTAAAGTCTTATTTGTATATTTCCCAGGGTGCCTTCCCTTCTGAGCTAATTGTAGACTTACCACCCATGACTGTTTGTGTTAGTGACGGATGGTTGTTGCATTCAGTTATTTTCCCTCGTAGCCTTCACCAAGGGACATCCTGAGTGATTATATTCTCATTCAATTTTAATTATTTGAGCTAATGTTTTCATAAGACCTTACTTAGGCTTTATCTAGACTTGACAGTTCATGCAGTTTTTGTATTCAGATCAAGGAGTTCTGATCATAGATTTCTTAACACATCATGTGTCTACATTTACATTTAAATGTGTCCACCATGTCCACACCGTGTCCAGATTCCATTTTCCCAAACGATATTCAAATGCCAGTATGCATTCTGAAAACGATGGAAATAGTGGAATAGGTCAAATATGATAACACAATAACAACTTGATGGCAGTATCTAACTACCCAGCTAACCTCTGTAGGTAGCCAGCAAGCTAGCAAGCAAAGCTAAAGCGATTGCAAATGTGTAAGCATAACTCTAGCCAAACAAAAAAATAGTTTATAGCTGGCTAACATTTCTGAGGCCAGCAAACATGTTCCTGACATGTTAGGAGTGCATTTCCTCCAGCATTATAATGAATAGGTAGGCGCCTCTTGCTCCAAAATTCAACACTTGGTCACATTGGCCAATTTGCCAGGTTGCAATGCACCATATACTTGACAGACCAATAGCAACGTACCATACTGCTGACAGACCAATAGCAATGCACCATATTTCACCAGGCTTCTCAACCACAAAACTGGGCTAGTCTGTACAAAGACGTTCTATCATTGTTTAGCTTTAAGATCTGCAGAGGGGGAATGTGAAATGTAACACATTCAGCAAGAGAGAGTTTACTGTGACTTTAGAATACGAGTACAATGTAGAATGGGAAAACATTGTTGTTCTTTGTAAAAGTCAGAAAATGGTTCATGTGAACCTCCCCCAAAAACAGAGAAAATGAAGATAGAACAAACACACAATAATTTCATCATTGCCGACACGGACTTATGCTCCAACTTTATTGAATTTGGAAATGTAAATGATTTGTTTCTGTATATATCATTTTCCCCCCCTCTGTGTATATGTAATTTTTGCTGTTATGCCTTTAATAATAGTGACAGATTGGTGCCAAAACTCCAGAATTAGACCTGAATAACTTGGTGCTTATAAAGTTAACTGTTAATACTGTGCATTTGGCAAGTTATCAAAGTAATTACTAGAAACAAAAAAAGCATTAATCATTTTGTAGCGTTAAAAAGACTGCTGATCTGTGAAACAATTACCTCGCCGGGTTGTATTTATGCACGGACAAAAACGTAGCTTGAACAAAGAATTTCACCAACATGTCAAACAAAGGTTTGTTATTAAATAAAATGTGCTTTCATGATCAGATGTATTTATGTAGTTATATTATATATAGCTAAATAAAAAAACTGTTCACATTTTTTAAGCTGATGACAACGAGTCCAATAGAGTGTTCACAGCACGCACACACTTGTGCATGCAAGCACACACACACACACACACACACACACACACACACACACACACACACACACACACACACACACACACACACACACACACACACACACACACACACACACACACACACACAAAAGCCAGTTAGATCTATGGCAGAGGCTGCTTGTGTCATTTAACAATCAATAAAAAGACAGCACAGTGGAGAGGTAGAGGGATGGAGGGATAGAGGGAAGGAGGAGAGGGAGATGTGATCGCATCTTCGGTTCAGTGTCTTTCTGCGATTGTCAGCAGAATGGGGCTCTTTATGTGCACCAATCATTTCACACCAAGTGCACTCTCTCCATCTTCTGACACACACACACACACACACCTCAGAGGCCACAGTAGCCACGTCATGGGTTATTTGTTCGCTGTCCCTCCGTTTCCCTTTCTCACACTATAACGAGTGTGTGTGTCGGTGTATGTGTGTGTTAGTGTGTGTGTGCGCGTGTCTGTTTGTGTGTGTGTGTTGGTGTTTGGGTGCGTGTATGTGCGTGTGTGTGTGTGTGTGTGTGTGTGTGTGTGTGTGTGTGTGTGTGTGTGTGTGTGTGTTTGTGGTCCTACGCATGCGTGTGTGTAACCCTGATGAGTGGCACTCTACCATAGGGCTTTATGTTACTGTAATGGACAGCTTTCTATCTCTCTCTCCCCATAATCATAAATATATCCTCTCTTCAGTCACAGTACAGATGGTCCATAACCATGCATCACTATCACAGCCTTATTCACATAAATACACACACCACACCAGGCTGGGCTCCATTGGGCCACCCTAAGACTTTCTCTTAGCCAGTCTCTCTCTCTCTCCCAGCAAATCAGTTTATGTCTCTCTCTCTCCCAGAAAATCAGAAATCAGTTTCACTCTCTTTTTCTTTCTCTCCCAGCAAATCAGTTTATCCCCCCGCCCCCCAGACAAACATTCACACACCCTGTCAATCTCTGTCTTTGTCTCTCCATGTCTGTGTCCCAAATGGCATCCTATTTCCTACAGAGTGCACTACATTTGACCAGAGCCTTATGAGCCCTGGTCAAAATAGGGCTGTGGTCAAATAGTGCACTGCCTACATAGACAATAGGGTGCGGTTTGGGATGCAACCCATTTCAGTGTCCCTCTCCATCAACTCTCTGATAGGCAAGACAGCCATTGTTGGTTCTCCATTGTCAATAATAATGGGCTCTTACCAAAAAAAGGAGCTGTATGTTCAGAATGGAATCCCTGGACGTTGGTTATTTTACATATACATTTGCACCAGTATGATATTTTACGTTACAAATGCAATAAGGCTGGGTGGCAGGCAGCTTAGTGGTTAGAGCGTTGGGCCAGGAACCGAAAGGTTGTTGGATCAAATCCCCAAGGTGAAAATCTGTTGTTCTGGCAGTTAATCCACTGTTCTATGGGTGCTGTGGATGTTGATTAAGGCAGCCCCCCTGCACCTCTCTGATTCAGATGTGTGGGGTTAAATGCAGGAGACACATTTCAGTTGAATGCATTCAGTTGCATTCAGTTGAATGCATTCAGTACAACTGACTAGGTGTTGCATATCACCATTTTATCAGTCTTATGCCATGATTTTGCCATCCCAGACAACATTTCCAGCTCGTGGGCAAATTCTTAGGTCGCAGACATCTGGCTCGTTCAATGTGACAGGGTCTAGGTCTGCCGATTAAGTACCACGTGCGGTCGTAGGCTCTGACATAGTTCTGACAGTGTCAGACATACTGTGGTTTGTGTTATGAGCCGATCCCAGTGACTGACCAATAGGAACACGGCCGGCAGGGACCCCCAGGATTTTTGCATAAAAAATGTAACCAAAACTTTGTGCAAGTAATGGGCTGTGTATAATTACAAATAACATAAACATATCAAAATCGCAATGCTTGTATTGAGTGATGCCAAGGATTTAGGTGGAGGGGCGTATCACATTCGAGCTATGGGGCTTTTATTCAGCATTAGCGTTTCCATGTGGTAATGAGTAGCGTGCGGTCACAGAGATAGGAGGAGCAGTGTCTGTCAATCATCAAAATAGCAACAGATTGTTGTTGTTCTTTTGACGCCATGCTTGATACGCCCAGTTGATGTAGCCTCGCAAGCCAATTGCAGAATGTGATCACAAAACTGAAGCCTATCGTACAATCTGGCCAGGTTGATATCAAGATTATAATTTGGTCACGTTGCACACTGTGACATGTAATAATCATAAAAGACTGAATCCGACGTACAGCGTGGCGAGGATGGGAGGGCGTTTACACAACATTTCTATGAGGAAAACTTGTAATTTTGGAGACATTTTTATCGTAAATAAGAATAGAATATGTTTTTAAACACTTCTATATTAATGTGGATGCTACCATGATTACTGAAGTCCTGAATGATGAGTAAGAAAGTTACAGGCGCACAAATATCATACACCCAAGATATGCTCAATTCTCACCATTTACAATAACAGGGGAGGTTTGCAATTTTGAGGGGGTATGATATTTGTCGTCTGTAACTTTCTCAATCATCATTATTCATGATTAATTCATGATTATCTGTAATCATGATAGCATCCACATGAATGTAAATGTGTTTATAAACATATTATATTCTTATTTGGAATAAAAGCGACTCCAAAATGACTACATTATTTACCATTCATTTATATTGGGCACAAAATCATCTGAAACACAAGCAAAACAAACAGCAAATGCATCCAACACATTTGATGTAGTCTTTGCGTGCTTGGAATACGGGACCAAATACTAAGCTTTTGACTACTTTAATACACATATAAGTGGATTTGTCTAAAATGGGGAGGATGATGTACATAAAGTGCTGCAATTTCTAAACTGTTTTCCCGATATGCATGAAAATGCACTTAAATTAACAATGACAGTCTGCACTTTAACCTCATAGTCATTGTATCAATTAAAATCCAAAGTGCTGGAGTACAGAGCCAAAACAACAAAAACAACAAAACATCCCAATACTTTTGGAGCCAACTGTACGTTTCACAACACTAGAATGTTTCAGCAGTCCATAGGGAGGTGCATGACACAACCTCACCACTGGTTATATCAATCCATCACACTATTATAATGGGTGTGTCACCAGATATGAAATATGATTGGAGGCCTCCTGGTCCAAAACTACCCATCAATCCTGTAGCAGGAATGTAATATGTGTGAGAGTGTGTGTATGTATATGTATGTGTGTGCGTGCATGTGTGTTGCAAGGACTCCTAAAAGGAATTCATAGGTTGTGTTCACTTTACAGCCTGTCAAGTGTTCATATGATGGTGAGTTTTTTATTTTGAGTTCGGAGCTTTCACAGTGAAGTTCTAAGTAAGCCGTGTCTAAGCCAGAATGGCCCACAGGGCAGGAGACTATCCCCTGTTTCTGTAGAGTGAACCAGAATGGCCCATAGGGCAGGAGACTATCCCCTGTTTCTGTAGAGTGAACCAGAATGGCCCACAGGGCAGGAGACTATCCCCTGTTTCTGTAGAGTGAACCAGAATGGCCCACAGGGCAGGATACTATCCCCTGTTTCTGTAGAGTGAACCAGAATGGCCCACAGGGCAGGAGACTATCCCCTGTTTCTGTAGAGTGAACCAGAATGGCACACAGGGCAGGAGACTATCCCCTGTTTCTGTAGAGTGAACCAGAATGGCCCACGGGGCAGGAGACTATCTCGTTTCTGTAGCGTGAACCAGAATGGCCCACAGGGCAGGAGACTATCCCCTGTTTCTGTAGCGTGAACCAGAATGGCCCACAGGGCAGGAGACCATCCCCTGTTTCTGTAGAGTGAACCAGAATGGCCCACAGGGCAGGAGACTATCCCCTGTTTCTGTAGAGTGAACCAGAATGGCCCATAGGGCAGGAGACTATCTCCTGTTTTTGTAGAGTGAACCAGAATGGCCCATAGGGCAGGAGACTATCCCCTGTTTCTGTAGAGTGAACCAGAATGGGCCATAGGGGCAGGAGACAATCTCCTGTTTCTGTAGCGTGAGGCGATGTTCATATTTGTTTCATACTAAATTCATACACGGTTAAATTGTACCGTACACATGCCCAGAGTGTTCTGTGCTGACTGTTGTTTTCAACAAACATTAGTGTTTACTACCATCAATACGTTCACTACTGGCCTTACAAATCTTAGAATTTGAGTTAGCAGAATAGCTAATGTTCCTTACTCCATAGAAACACTCAGATAATGCATACATTAGCAATTGAAACCTGAGTTAGCATTAAAGACCATATACCTTTCCAATGAAGAGTCTTTACCTGTTAACAACACACTCACGGACACACACACACACACACACACACACACACACACACACACCCTTCCCCCAATGCGCACACAGCCGCCCAGAACAACACACACACACATACTCACTTCTACTACAGCCATTAGTCTTGCATTATTTTCCTCTAACACAAGACAATAATGCTAGCGTAAATTATTCTCAGCTCAGCAGTTTTAGCACAGAGGAGTTGTCTGTGTAGCTCTAAAGGCTGTGTTATGTGTGTTTCTCTGCATATCGCCAAGGCCTCGTGCTCTTCTATAGGGAGCCAGGGGGATGGACCAACTGCCACTCTCTGCCGCTCTGTCTCCCCACTTGCAAGCACACACACACAGACAGACACCCACACTCCCCACGGTAATAAACCTGAGTGTGTATCACCGGGGGTCGGTATATTGTATTGTGCTTGTCTCTCCATCTGCCATGGAAGTCTATGGGGCATGGGAGTCTCTCTGGAGATGGATTCTAGCCTCCAGGAGAGCCCTGCTGTTCCCCTATCCTGCCCCAGACAAGCTTCACCACAATGGGCTTTGTGTGTAGGTAAGCTCCCTGGATGCTGGTGGGGATGGTTCTTCTGGACCAATTTCTAGAAGTGGAACTGGTGGGTGGAACCGAAGGGAAAGTCATGTGTTTGGAATGGAGACTCAGTAACAATATACAGTGCATTCAGAAAGTATTCAAACCCCTTCCCTTTTTCCACATTTTGTTACATTACAGCCTTATTCTAAAATCCACACACAATACCACATAATAACAAAGCAAAAACAGGCATTTTTGCAAATATATATACAAATAAAATGTCAGAGCAAAAACCAAGCCATGATGTCAAAGGAATTGTCCGTAGAGCTCCGCGACAGGATTATGTCAAGGAATAGATCTGGGGAAGGGTACAAATATTTTTTGCAGTATTGAAGGTCTCCAAGAACACAGTGGCCTCCATCATTCTTAAATGGAAGAAGTTTGGAACCACCAATACTCTTCCTAGAGCTGACCAAGCTGAACAATCGGGAGAGAAGGGCCTTTGTCAGGGAGGTGACCAAGAACCTGATGGTCACTCTGACAGGGCTCAAGAGTTCCTCTGTGGAGATGGGAGAACTTTACAGAAGGACAGCCATCTTTGCAGCACTCCACCAATCGGGCCTTTATGGTGGAGTGGCCAGACCAAAGCCACTCTTCAGTAAAATACACATGACAGCCCTCTTGGAGTTTGCCAAAAGGCACCTAAAGGACTCTCAGACCATGAGAAACAAGATTCTCTGGTCTGATGAAACGAAGATTGAACTCTTTGGCCTGAATGCCTGAAGGAAACCTGGCACCATCCCTACGGTGAATCATGGTGGTGGTATCATGCTGTGGGGATGTTTTTTAGCAGCAGGGACTGGGACACTAGTCAGGATCGAGGAAAGGATGAACGGAGCAAAGAGAGGTCCTTGATGAAAACCTGCTCCAGAGCGCTCAGAACCTCAGACTGGTGCGAAGGTTCACCTTCCAGCAGGACAGTGACCATAAGCACACAGCCAAGACAACGCAGGAGTGGCTTCGGGAGAAGTCTCTGAATGTCCTTAAGTGGCCTAGCCAGAGCCCCAACTTGAATCCGATCGAACATCTCTGGAGAGACCTGAAAATAGCTGTGCAGTGACACTCCCAATCCAACCTGACAGAGCTTGAGAGGATCTGCAGAGAAGAATGGGAGAAACTCCCCAGATACATGTGCCCTAGCTTGCAACGTCATACCCAAGAAGACACGAAGCTGTAACAAATGCCAAATTTGCTTCAACAAAGTAAGGAGTAAAGGGTCGAAATAGTTATGTAAATGTAATACATTTTATACATCAATAAACCAGTTTTAGGTCTGTCATTATGGGGTATTGTCTGTAGAATTTTAAAAAAAGAAAATCATTTAATACATTTTAGAAAACTCTGTAATGTAACAAAATGTGGAAAAAGTCAAGGGGTCTGAACACTTTCCAGAATGCGCTGTATGTGGTTTATGTAGCTAGAAGAACAGATGACTACTCTCTCTTACAAGCAACACACATGTTGCTCCCACCTATCTATTTCATGTGTTTGACGTGTGCGAAATCCATTTATATCTTGTGGGATTGATTGCATTAATTTTACTCTTGTGACTCTTTCATAATCTTGCTTGTGCCTGTTGTTTTTTCCCCTTTAACGTTAAGACCATGGGAAATGTTTGGCATGACCTGTCAAACACATCCCGGTAATGGCTGAAATGGAATACATTGTCAAATCAAATCAAATTTATTTATATAGCCCTTTGTACATCAGCTGATATCTCAAAGTGATGTACAGAAACCCAGCCTAAAACCACAAACAGCAAGCAATGCAGGTGTAGAAGCACGGTGGCTAGGAAAAACTCCCTAGAAAGGCCAAAACCTAGGAAGAAACCTACAGAGGAACCAGGCTATGAGGGGTGGCCAGTCCTTTTCTGGCTGTGCCGGGTGGAGATTATAACAGAACATGGCTAAGATGTTCAAATGTTCATAAATGACCAGCATGGTCAAATAATAGTTGTCGAGGGTGCAGCAAGTCAGCACCTCAGGAGTAAATGTCAGTTGGCTTTTCAGAGCCGATCATTAAGAGTATCTCTATCACTCCTGCTGTCTCTAGAGAGTTGAAAACAGCAGGTCTGGGACAGGTAGCACGTTTGGTGAACAGGTCAGATTCCATAGCCGCAGGCAGAACAGTTGAAACTGGAGCAGCAGCACGGCCAGGTGGACTGGGGACAAGAATGAGTCATCATGCCAGGTAGTCCTGAGGCATGGTCCTAGGGCTCAGGTCCTCCGAGAGAGAGAAAGAAAGAGAGAATTAGAGAGAGCATACTTAAATTCCCACAGGACACCGGATAAGACAGGAGAAGTACTCCAGATATAACAAACTGATCTTAGCCCCCTGACACATTAACTACTGCAGCATAAATACTGGAGGCTGAGACAGGAAGGGTCAGGAGACACTGTGGCCTCATCCGATGATACCCCCTCCATAAATATAGAGCTCTATAGGAGAAAGCCCTGCCTCCAGCTGTTTGCTTAGAAATTCTAGGGACAGTAAGGAGGCCTGCATCTTGTGACTGTAGCGTACGTGTAGATATGTACGTCAGGAACAAATCAGAAAGATAGGTAGGAGCAAGCCCATGTAAAGCTTTGTAGGTTAGCAGTAAAACCTTGAAATCAGCCCTTGCCTTAACAGGAAGCCAGTGTAGGGAGGCTAGCACTGGAGTAATATGATCAAATTTTTTGGTTCTAGTCAGGATTTAAGCAGCCGTATTTAGCACTAACTGAAGTTTATTTAGTGCTTTATCTGGGTAGCCGGAAAGTAGAGCATTGCAGTAATCTAACCTAGAAGTAACAAAATAATGGATTATTTTTTTGCATCGTTTTTGGACAGAAAGTTTCTGATTTTTGCAATGTTACGTAGATGGAAAAAAGCTGTCCTTGAAACAGTCTTGATATGTTCGTCAAAAGAGAGATCAGGGTCCAGAGTAACACCAAGGTCCTTCACAGTTATATTTGAGACGACTGTACAACCATTAAGATTAATTGTCAGATTCAACAGAAGATCTCTTTGTTTCTTGGGACCTAGAACAAGCATCTCTGTTTTGTCCGAGTTAAAAAGTAGAACGTTTGCAGCCATCCACTTCCTTATGTCTGAAACACAGGCTTCCAGCGAGGGCAATTTTGGGGCTTCACCATGTTTCATTGAAATGTACAGCTGTGTGTCATCCGCATAGCAGTGAAAGTTAACATTATGTTTTCGAATTACATCCCCAAGAGGTCAAATATATAGTGAAAACAATAGTGGTCCTAAAATGGAACCTTGAGGAACACTGAAATGTACAGTTGATTTGTCAGAGGACAAACCATTCACAGAGGCAAACTGATATCTTTCTGACAGATAAGTTCTAAACCAGGCCAGAACTTGTCCGTGTAGACCAATTTGGGTTTCCAATCTCTCCCAAAGAATGTGGTGATCGATGGTATCAAAAGCAGCACTAAGGTCTAGGAGCACGAGGACAGATGCAGAGCCTCGGTCTGATGCCAATTAAAGGTCATTTACCACCTTCACAAGAGCAGTCTCAGACTGAAGCATTTCGTATACATTGGTTGTCTTCAGGAAGGCAGGGAGTTGCTGCACAACAGCTTTTTCTAAAATCTTTGAGAGGAATGGAAGATTCGATATAGGCCGATAGTTTTTTATATTTTCTGGGTCAAGGTTTGGCTTTTTCAAGAGAGGCTTTATTACTGCAACTTTTAGTGAGTTTGGTACACATCTGGTGGATAGAGAGCCGTTTATTATGTTCTACATTGTCTTTCTGTTGCGTCTATAAGAAAGGTAAAGCTATGTCTGGGATTTAACACATCATCTCGACACCTACATCATAGGAAAGAGAAGTAAAAAAAAGTCGGGATTGAAATGTTTACGGATGAGCTGCACTGAAAACCTGAACCAATTTCGGATGATAGTGATATTTTGTCTGATCTTACAAACAATATAAAGTATGTATAGATAGGTGTAATCTAGAGCCAGCCATGTTGGTTTTGTAATCTGTGGGTATAATGCTATTAACACACTTGTTGAATTATGCAACAGAACGTGACAACAACAGTAGTTAATGAGGCAGCCTAGACAGCCCAGGTGATTGCTGATAGGAATAGACGGTCTTCTGGTTGTAGCCCTGTTCCACACCTTTATTTTAATATATTCATAGAATCGACATATGAGTGCATTCTATGAAAAAGAAAACCGTGAAATTTTACAATAAATTGAATAACTGAATAACTGAATACCCACCAAAATACCCCTGAAATCATTGATTATTGTCCTTGCCAGTGAAATGTTTCATGTGCTATAACTCATTTAATACCTGATGGATTTTTTATTTATTTTTTAATCAGAGTTTGGAGTATTGTCATCCATTGTCCAACTGCTGCATTTTTTAAAATTGTTTTTAAAACCTTTTAACAATTTTGATGACCGTTGCTACTCTTACTAGCCCGTGAAATAGAGTTCAGCTCAGAAGGATGCAGGCATCACTAGCCCAGCAGATTAGATACATACCAAGTATTATATAGTCGAAAACACACATAAAATACATATTTGCGCACATACGTGCAAACACATACTCTACTGAGCTGTATTGGATACATTCACACAGACTCTCACACAAACATTGACACCCTCACACACAATGTAGGCTATACACACATACACACACACGTGCACATGCACACACACACGCACACACACACACATACACTCATACACCCATACAAACAGACACTTACTCACTCAACCTGTTCCATCCCATCACCCTGTGGGACTCATTACATTATCATATTACACTCTTTTCTCTCTACCTCATCTATTCTTCCTCCATCCCGCCACTCCTTTTTCCAATCCAGGTGTTTACAGCAGCCACATCTGCTCTCTGCATTATTCCAGAGGTTAATCTTTGCTGATGCCTACACATCCATCACACACACACACACACGCATGCACAGGCACACCCACGTACACATACACACACCTACTCTCTTTCTGTCTCATCGCTTATTTCAATTACAACCCTGCCTCCTCCATTCATGTACAGTACAGACTAAAAACAAATGGTTCTATATAGGTCCGTGCAGATCCCTTTTGGGGGGCATGTGGTCAAGAAAAAAGCCCCCCCCCCCCTCTGAGTAAAGTATTAGTTGTTAACCTATTTGAACCAGAATGCTGCACTTATTAACAATGACCAACACAATTCCAGTCAAAATAGAAGATTGTAAGAAATACTGTAGTCTACCACGACTAAATTCAACCAACTCCATTTGTTGCCATGTGTCCACATGCGAACATTCACACACTGTCGCTGAGTAAACGTAGCCTGTCATTACAGCCAGAAACTATGATTCATTTTCAAAACACAAGATAGGCTACAGCTGCATTTGGAGTGCAATGCCACTCATGTTAGCTGCCAATATCAACTAGGGATGTATCATGTCACTTCTCTGGATTCCAGAGCAAACAGGATCATACAGCCTACTTGTAGGAGAGGATGGAAAACATGTTGCGTATGCATCACCCCATCATGTTGGACGGCTTTGCCAGCAAGGTAGCAATATTCATCCACACAAATATTGTTACATATTCTGCCAAATGTATTACATCTTCATTCCATAATATTGAAGGCAGTGCGATGGTACAGCTGCTTATCTTTGGACATGCACTGTTAAAAAAATGCAGTATTTTTTTTCAGTAAATTACTGGCAGCACAGTAAAAGTATATTGTCCTGCTAATAGCCCATAATGGGCTATTGTAATAGTACATGGTGTCCAGGTCAGGATAACCAAAACATTTATGTATTGAAGACTATTAGAAAGAATGTTGGTACTTATTTATTTTGATCCAAAGCCATGAACAAGCGAGTCACTCAGCTTTATGTAGGTCCCACTATATTGTCAAAAAAACGAAAGAGAGCGATTGTAATTTGAATAAAGGCCAAAATAATATTTGTAAAGGCCAAAACATTTATTTCAGTTTTTAATAAGGGCCAAAATATAGCCCTGCTAATAGCCATAATGGCGCTGTATAACGTGACCGTGTGTGTTTGAAAGAGATGCTAGTGAATAAATACAGTACTGTACAGTTTGTGCTTTTACATTTGGATAATAAAGCATTTAATGCATTTTGAAGATAAAAGCCACTTGCATTTGTTTATTAGTCTACGGTGCAGTCTGACAAGTAAACATGGGAAAGTGCCCAATTCCTTACATAATGTCAGGGAAATGACCGGACCAAGGTGCAGCGTGGTGAGCGTACATTTTCCTTTATTAAGAATGTCGGCAACAAAACAAGAAACACCAAAAACAAACATGAATCTTACTAGGGCTATACAGGCTAAGGCTAGGCTAGGGCTAGGCCAGGGCTATACACTAACAAAGTCAACTACCCACAACTAAGGTGGAAAATCAGGCTGCCTAAGTATTTTTTATTTATTTTTATTTTTTACCTTTATTTAACTAGGCAAGCCAGTTAAGAACAAATTCTTATTTTCAATGACGGCCTAGGAACAGTGGGTTAACTGCCTGTTCAGGGGCAGAACGACAGATTTGTACCTTGTCAGCTCGGGGATTCGAACTTGCAACCTTTCGGTTACTAGTCCAACGCTCTAACCACTAGGCTACCCTGCCGCCCCATATGATTCCCAGTCAGAGACAACGATAGACAGCTGTCCCTGATTGAAAACCACACCCGGCCAAAACATTGAAACAGAAAACAAAGAAATAAAGAAACTAGAATGCCCACCCTAGTCACACCACGGCCAAACCAAAATAGAGAATAAAAGCCTCTATGGCCAGGGCATGACACATAAGGGATAGCAGGACATGTCCAGACTTTCTCTGTGACCTCAAGTACTCATTAACTCTGTCTATAATGCTTTTTCAGGTTGCATCAGTCATGGACAAAAACTGAGACACAGTATTAATGATGAACACCCGGAGGTTCACTGGTAAGCCACATTTGCCTCGGGATACATCCCAGTTGGTATTCAAATGTTATTAGTTGCATGTGCCGAATAGAACAGTTGTAGACCTTACAGTGAAATGCTGGTATGTTGACTGTCAGAGATGGAGTTCCAGAGATCACGGGTGTGCCTGGCATGGACTGTGACTCCATCTCGTTCCTCCCCCTCTTCAACACATCATTCTCCGCCTGACTCTCCTCCAATACCGCCTGGCTCTGGACAAATGCATCAGCTGTCGCCCATATCTCTGCCCTCCATTAATGTTCCTCTTTCTGCTGGTCTGCCGTCAATGACGTCAATGATCTCGGTCTACAAAGTTTGAATCTGATCCATGTACACCTTCATCAGATGAGCAGAATGGTACAGCCCTGAGCCCCCATCGATTACAGTGGCCTATGATGGAAACGGTAGATCAATTAAGAATTAACACACAAATGCTGCGTACCCATTTTAAGAATCGAGCAAAACGAACAGCTTTCTTGGCAACCATGTGTTTTTTCGGTGAGGCCCCTTGTCCAGCCCATTGTCCACTGATCTCCACGGATGGTTGTCGGCATGGTTGTATGCTCTGAAAAAAAACACATTCATGTTTTTAGTACACAATAATTGTTTTTATTTTTATTAAAACCTTTATTTAATTATCGATTGTATTACACAGTATGCCTACACATAGGCTGTATAATTTTTTTTAAAGAAAATGCACTGAAACCAAAATAAGTATAGTTTTGGTCATCCTCTCAGCTCAGGCTCATTTTCAAGTCCTCTCGTGGTGGTCCTAACCCTGGAACAGGTAGCACCATCATTTTCATCAAGCCAGCCTCTTTCTATGTCCATTTCATCTGTTCTCTTTAGTAGCAATGTCTTTTTTTAAATAAACAGCTCGTTTTTGAATGGTAACTGTTTCTAGTTATTTTATTTACGAAAGCATAAAGATGTTGATGAAGAAATACTATACTGCTGTTTTGAAATGTAGAAATGTAACACTTCAGAATATTTAATCATCGAATACATTGCAGGTAGGGGGGATGTTCACACCTTTTCAAATGCCACCAGCTGTCCTTCACTACTCTAAACAAAAACACACCATCTTGTTTACATCTTGTTTACATTTTTTGTTGTAACCACAATGTCACAAATATTTTGTATCTACCTTTCCAATTACTTTTAGAGTTTGGAATTCATTTAACTAATATTATGATGTTTCTATTCTAAGAACAGGTGTTCATTCAGTGTTCATTTAGTTTTTTTAAGACTGGAGAATTTGCTGTGTACACACGACGCTTCATCCATTTCATTTATTCATGGTTCATTTACATGTTTCCACCTATGCATCCCCAGGGAACGTATGTAGATGGGTTTGGGGGGCCCTAGAACTGTTCTCTCCAACACACGCACAGATGTACAAGCACACACACACACACACACAGATGTACAAGCACACACACACACACACAGATGTACAAGCACACACACACACACACACAGATGTACAAGCACACACACACACACACACAGATGTACAAGCACACACACACACACACACACACACATACTGCTAAGTTAGGGTGTTCCTCGGCCAAGACATAAAGAGCACATAACACACACTCATCCATATTACCATATAGTACAGTATATGAAAATCATTAACATTTTATGGGAAGTTGAATCAGAATATTACATGCCATGGAATATTGGAATGGCTTTTCTGCATGTCTTCAGAAAGTGAAGTTTGTGAGTCGTGAAGTAGCAGTAAATGAGAGCTGTTTTCTGAGAAAGCGGCCACCTCCCTCTCTCAGCTATAAGTACTAGTACAGAAGAGAGGGGAGGAGAGGAGAGAGGGTGGTAGAGGAGAGGAGAGAGGGTGGTAGAGGGGAGGAGAGGAGAGAGCGTGGTAGAGGGGAGGAGAGGAGAGAGGGTGGTAGAGGGGAGGAGAGAGGGTGGTAGAGGGGAGGAGAGAGGGTGGTAGAGGGGAGGGGAGGAGATAGGGTGGTAGAGGGGAGGGGAGGAGAGAGGGTGGTAGAGGAAAAGAGAGGAGAGAGGGGAGTAGAGGAGAAGAGAGGAGAGAGGGGAGGAGAGGAGAGAGGAGAGGAGAGAGGGTGGAAGAGGGGAGGAGAGGATAGAAGAAAGGGTGGTAGAGGGGAGGAGAGAGGGTGGTAGAGGGGAGGAGAGGAGAGAAGAGAAGAAAGGGTGGTAGAGGGGAGGAGAAGAGAGAAGAGGAGAGGCAGTGAGATCACTCAAGATTGACTTCGAAATTGGACCTCTGTCCATGTCCTGAGGATGTCGGCAAATACCTTCAAAACCAGCAACTAGGGCAAGGGGGGTAAAGGTACGGCCCATGGGCCATATCCGGCCCGCCGGGCACTTCAATCCACCTGCGAGTCATAAAAATAAGAAGAAGAAGAAGAAATTCATTTTTTAAAATTCCCTTTTCCTCCCCAATTTCATGGTATCCAATTGTCCCATCGCTGCAACTCCCGTACGGACTCGGGAGAGGCAAAGGTCGAGAGCCATGCATCCTCCGAAACACGACCCAGGCAAGCCCCACTGCTTCTTGACACAATGCCTGCTTAACCCGGAAGCCAGCCACAATGTGTCAGAGGAAACACCATTCACCTGGCGACCGTGTCAGCGTACATGCGTCCGGTCCGCCACAGGAGTCGCTAAAGCGAGATGGGACAAGAAATCTCAGCCTTCCAAACCCTCTCCTAACCCAGACGATGCTGGGCCAATTGTGCACTGCCTCATGGGTTACACAGCTGTGCATAAAGTGTAATATTGGAATGCAAACTCAAAATGTTATACATTTCAACTCTATATCTGGCATTGGTACAGGTGTCTTCTTCTTTTTAAACCTGGAGCCTGGTGCATGGTTCACAATGACTGATCGTCATCAGTTCCATGATTAGGCCCATAACCATGTGTGTGAGGTATACTTTTGTTTCAAAATAGATTTGTTTAAGACTACCAAGAAACACAGCCCACTACATAAATTAAGTGGGAATAGGAGTCAGCACTGAGGGAAGAGTGTGTGTTTGTGAGTGTACAGACACACGTGGATGCACAGTATGTTCATAGCTCCAGCACCCCCTGAAAAAAATAACAATAGTAGTTCACTGGGCCTTTAACAGTCCTGTGTTAGAAGACAGTTACAGCCGACTGTAGCGAGATCAACCCACTCACCACCCAGCATCCTCTAAATTCATTACAGAATATCCCTCCACATGTCCCAACCCATCCTCCCTTCTCAGTCAGTGAAGTTCTCATCTCCCTGTCATAAACCTGCAACGCTTGCTCCTCAAATTCACTACAAAACAAAGACACACTGGGACAAATAATGACTTCCTGTCCACGGAAATAACACCCCCCCCCCCACACACACACACACACACACGCACGCTTCCAGATGGATGATAGATTTTTAAAGCTTTACATCCTTGTTACATTTTACTGCTTCTCATATTTTCTTAAATCAACACAAATAAACAATGCTGTTGTTTGTAACTATTCATGCTTTGGGTTTGTGTGTGTGTGTGTGTGTGTGTGTGTGTGTGTGTGTGTGTGTGTGTGTGTGTTTGCCAATGTTTTTTACTTTATTTTACCAGTGCATTTTATTTTGGAGGCTTTAATGTTAGTTTGCTTTTCATTTTTACTTTCCTCCCATCAGCGATCTTCCTCCATTATTCCCTCTGCTTTTATTAGAGCAGCACTTTTATTAGAGCAGCACTTTTATTAGAGCAGCGCTTCCTTCCTTCCTTTCCACATTTCTTCCTTCCTTCTCTCTCTTTCTTTCATTCCTTCCTACCTTCTCTCTTTCTCTTGCTCTCTCTCTCTCTCTCCGTCTTTCCTTCACTCACTCTCTCTCTCTCTCCTACTCTTTCTCTTCCTCCTTCTCACTGCTCCAATTTTATCCTGGGGGCCATATAATTTATCCTTCCCTTTTCAACTCTCTATCCTTCTTCTCTCTCTACCCTGTCCCAGCCCAGCCTCAGACTGTGTATCATCTAGTGTTATGCATTAGTGGGTCTGTGCGCTGGCATTTGGGATCTCTCATTAACATTTGCTACATGTGGTTTAGTGAAGGTGGCAGGGACAACAGTCCGCACCATACCATTATTCCTCTCCCTCCCTCATAACTTGTGCCATCCCTCCCTCCTTCCCTCCTCACTCCATAGCTCCCTCACTCCCTTCTTTCTGTCCTGGAACGGTAGTTAGGAAAATAGCACAAGGAAAAAAGAGAAGATCCGTTGTCGCCTAAGTCAATACATTGCATTCAATGTGGAAGCCAGCCGCACCAATTTGTCGGTGGAAACATTGTACACCTGGTAACTGTGTCAGCGTGCACTGAGCCCGGCCCGCCACAGAATTATTGAATATTTGGTGTTTTATATCACTTGCACTTCTGGAGTCCTTAACAAAGGCTTCCAAACTGGTAGCGACTACAGCGCAAAACAGACGAAAAGGACATGGCAAAATGCTCTACCGTTAAAAGTAATGATGGGACGATTGATACTGGAGCTCCGATGCGGTTTTGAATGTGCAACTGAAAAAAACATGATGTGATCAATGACGTCCAAAGCTTCGTTTGTAGCGGGATCACACTGATTTCGCTGTGATTCTGGTTCTTTCTTCATTTTCAAGTTAATTTCAAAGATAGACTTCGTACTTAGGCCAACAATGTAGTTAGGATTTTTTCATGTATTATCACTTGAACTGAAACTCAGCAGGTATAGTTGGTGACCATAGAACTCTCACAGATGACATTGAATGTGCGGGTTGAATCCTAATGAAGGCATGTTATTATTTTTTAAATTGCTATACGTGACACCACACCGTTGGTCAAACACATTGTTTTATTTTGTATACTATAAGCTCCGAAATGATGCCATAGATTCACAGTTTTTGACAGCAAAAAAAAGGGATTCAAAGGAAAGCAAGATGTAAGGCGCAAACCTGTAATTGTAGATTAACCGTTGCACCACAGAGATTATAAATATTGTGGAACAAAGGTATATACACAGTGCATTCGGAAAGTATTCAGACCCCTTGACTTTTCCCACATTTTGTTATGTTATAGAGCCTTATTCTAAAATGGATTTAAAAAATGAATAATCCTCAGCTTTCTACACAAAATAGCCCATGAAGACAAAGCAAAAACAGGTTTTAGATTTTTCTTGCTAATTTATTAAAAATGTAAAACAGAAATATCATATTTACATAACTATTCAGACCCTTTGCTATGCGACTAGAAATTGAACTCAGGTGCGTCCTGTTTCCATTGATGATCCTTGAGATGTTTATACAACTTGATTGGAGTCCACATGTGGTAAATTCAATTGATTGGACATGATTTGGAAAGGCACACATCTGTTTATATAAGGTCTCACAGTTGACAGTGGATATCAGCGCAAAAACCAAGCTAGAGCTCCAAGACAGGATTGTGTCGAGGCACAGATCTGGGGAAGGGTACCAAAACATTTCTGCAGCATTAAAGGTCCCCAAGAACACAGTGGCCTCCATCGTTCTTAAATGGAAGATGTTTGGAACCAACAAGACTCTTCCTAGAGCTGGCTGCCTGGCAAAACTGAGCAATCGGGGGAAAGGGCCTTTGTCAGGGAGGTGAACAAGAACCTGATGTTCACTCTGACAGAGCTCTAGAGTTCCTTTGTTGAGATGGGAGAACCTTCCAGAAGGACAACCATTTCTGCAGCTCTCCAACAATCAGGCCTTTATGGTAGAGTGGATAGATGGATGCCACTCCTCAGTAAAAAGGCACATGACAGCGCTTGGAGTTTGTCAAAAGACACCTAAAGACTCTCAGGCCATGAGAAAGAAGATTCTTTGGTCTGCTGAAACCAAGATTGAATTCTTTGGCCTGAATGCCAAGCTTCACATCTGGAGGAATCCTGGCACCATCCTTACAGTGAAGCATGGTGGTGGCAGCATCATGCTGTTGGAATGTTTTTCAGCAGCAGGGACTGGAAGACTAGTCAGGATCAGGAGGAAGATGAAAGGAGTACAGAGAGATCCTTAATGAAAACCTGCTCCAGAGCTCTCAGGACCTCAGACTGGTGCGAAGGTTCACATTTCAACAGAACAATAACCCTAAGCACACAGCCAAGACAATGCAGGAGTGTCTTCGAGACAAGACTCTGAATGTCCTTGAGTGGCTCAGCCTGAGCCCGACTTGAACCCGATCGAACATCTCTGGAGAGACCTGAAAATAGCTGTGCAGCGATGCTCCCCATCCAACCTAACAGAGCTTGAGCGGATCTTCAGAGAAGAATGGGGAAAAACTCCCCAAATACTGTACATGTGTGCCAAGCTTGTAGGGTCATAAGCAAGAAGACTCAAGGCTGTAATCACTGCCAAAGGTGCTTCAATAAAGTACTGAGTAAAGGGCCTGAATACCTATGTAAATGTGATATTTCTGTTTTTTATTTGTAATACATTTACATGTCAAAACCAGTTTTTGCTTTGTCATTATGGGGCATTGTGTGTAGTTTGTTAGAATAAGGCTGTAACGGATGCTCTCGATGGTGCAGCTGTAGAAACTTTTGAGGATCTGAGGACCCATGCCAAATCCTTTAATTTGTTTCCTGATGGAGAATAGGCGTTGTCGTGCCCTCTTCACAACTGTCTTAGTGTGTTTGGACCATGAAAGTATGTTGGTGATGTGGACACCAAGGAACTTGAAGTTCTCACCTGCTCCACTGCAGTACCATCGATGAGAATGGGGGCATGCTCGGTCCTCCTTTTCCTGTAGTCCACAATAATCTCCTTTGTCTTGATCACATTGAGAGAGAGGTTGTTGTCCTGGCACCACACGGCCAGGTTTCTGACCTCCTCCCTATAGGATGTCTCATCGTTTTTGGTGAACAGGCTGTTGTGTCATCTGCAAATTTAAAGATGGTGTTGGAGTCGTGCCTGGCCATGCAGTCATGAGTAAACAGGGAGTACAGGAGGGGACTGAGCAAGCACCCCTAAGGGATGTTGAGGATCCGCATGGCGGATTAGTTGTTACCTACCCTTACCACCTGGGGGTGGCCCATCGGGAAGTCCAGGATCCAGTTGTTTAGTACCAGGTGTTTTGTACAAGGGTCCTTAGTTTAGTGATGAGCTTTGAGGGCACTATGGTGTTGAACGCTGAGCTGTAGTTAATGAATAACATTCTCACATGTTGGTATTACAGACTCAGTCAGGGACAGGTTGAAAATGTCAGTGTAGACACTTGCGAGTTGGTCAGCGCATACTCAGAGTACACGTCCTGGTAATCCATCTGTCCCTGAGGTCATGTGATTGTTGAGCTGTTTAAAGGACTTACTCACATTGGCTATGGAGAGCGTGATCACACAGTTATCCAGAACAGCTGATGCTCTCATGCATGCTTCAGTGTTGCTTGCCTCGAAGCGAGCATACAGTAGAGGTAATATAGCTCATCTGGTAGGCTCGTGTCACAGGGCAGCTCACGGCTGTGCTTCACTTTGTAGTTTAATAGTTTGCAAGCCCTGCCACATCCGACGAGCATTGGAGTCGTTATAGTACGAGCTTGTTTGATGGTTCGTCGGAGGGCATAGCGGGATATCTTATAAACTTCCAGGTTATACACCCACTCCTTGAAACGGAAGCTCTACCCTTTAGCTCAGTGTGGATGAAATTTGAAGTGTTTTAATGAGCAGGCTTTCTTTCATGATTTGTTTTATGTTGACTGGGGCAAGATTGAGCTTATCCCTGATGTGGAAACTGCCTAGAAATTCTTTCATGATGGTTTTTCCCAAATAGTAAACAAACATGCCCCATTCCGCAGGTTCAGGGTTAAAGGGCGGGATAATCCATAGTTTTCTTCTGAGCTGTCTTGTATTATTCACGACTGTAATCTAGCCCGGGCTAAAGCCAGGAAATCATGTTCTGATGCTGATTGGCTTATTTTTAAGTTACGAAACAAGTGTTATTTTCTTCTCAGGAAGGCCAAGTCTGAATATTTTATGTCTGTTACCACTGATAACCTGAATGACCCTAGAAAGTTTTGGAAGGCTATTAAGTCTATGTCTGGTAACAGTAATGTTAATAAATTACCGTCATGTGTTTTGAAGGACTCTGTTGCTATATATGACAAAAATGCTGAAATTTCAATGAGCACTTTGTATCATCTGGTAGGCTGTTTGATTCAGTGTCGTCTGTCTCTCTACAACCCTGCGTGGATGAACCAGTGAGAGCTGGTCAAACTTTTAGCTTTTTGCCATTCTCAGTGCAGATGGTACATAAAGCCCTGAAATCCTTAGATCAGAGAAAGCCTGCAGGTCCTGATCTTTTGGATCCCTGCTTTTTAAATCTGACAGCTGATTTCATAGCTGAACCACTTACATCTCTGTTCAATCTAACCCTGGAATATAATGAAATTCCAAAGATCTGGAAATTAGCATTTGTCCTACCACTTTTAAAAGGGGGAGATCCAACTCTAATTATAGGCCAATCTCAAAGCTGTCAACCCTGGTGAAAATACTTGAAACCCTTGAAAGTGAACAGCCCAAAGAGTTTTTATTTACTAACTATATTTTACCAATGTACCAATCGGGCTTCAGGAAGAAGCATAGCACAATTACAGCAGCCATGAAAGTTTTAAATGATATCACTGAAGCCATTGACAAAAACAGCACTGTGTCTCACTTTTTATTGATCTCTCTAAGGCTTTTGATACAGTTGATCATGCTACACTAAGGCAGCGATTGTCGAGTGTAGGTCTTTCGGAGCATGCAGTTGCATAGTTTGCTAACTATCTGTCTGATAGAACAATTTGATGGGCTTATGTCTGTTAAATTGTCTGTCTTGAATGGTGTGCCCCAAGGCTCTGTACTTGGTCCTCTCTTACTCACTATTTATATAAATGATTTAGACAAAAATATCCAAAATGCACAACTTCATATTTTATGCTGATGATACTGTTATTTACTGTTGTGCCTTCTTTTACAAACACTTTCTAGAACATGCAAACTGCTTTTTATACTGTTCAACATACCTTGTGTCAATTGAAGCTTATCCTCAATACTGACAAAACTAAACTAATGGTGTTTTCTAATGCAAGAAATAGACCTCTGAACCTTTCACCTATTACTACCTGTAAGGGCATGGAGATTGAGGTTGTAACCTCATAAATATCTTGTAATTTTAATTGATGACGGCCTCTTTTAAATTGCATATTCAACAACTTACAAAACAAATGAAGCTGAAATAGTTTTTTTAAATTTTAGGAATAAGGCCTGTTTTTCTTTTGAAGCCAGAAGGAGGCTAGTATCAGCTGCATTTATGCCTTTACTAGACTATGGGGATATTTTATGAATGCTTCCGCTCAGTGTTTGAGATCAATTGACACTTTTTACCATGGCACTTTGAGATTTATTTTAAACTGCAAAACCCTTACGCACCACTGCACTTTGTACACCAGGGTTGGCTGGCCTTCTCTAGTCACTCGTAGGCTCAGTCACTGGTATACTTCGATTTACAAAGCCATTTTGGGTTTACTACCTTTTTATTTGTGCATTTTTATTGTTCAGAAGTGTGGTGGGAACTCTCTTCGTTTGCTGGACTTTATCCTGCTAACTGTTCCAAATGTCCGAACTGAATTTGGTAAAAGGGCTTTTATGTACTCTGCGCCATCGTCTTGGAACACCTTACAAAATACTTTTAAACTGGAAGAACTTGTCCCGATTGGTGTTTTTAAATCACTGATGAAGGATTTTGAGGCTGATTCCCTGGCCTGTCAATGTTTTTAATTTGCTGTTTTATACTCTTGTGAATTCAATGGTTTTTACTAGATTACTTGTAGTTTCATGTTGTCTGTCAAAAAATGTTGTAATGATTTGGTGCTGCCTATCTTGGCCAGAGCGCTCTTGAAAAAAATATTTTAATCTCAATGAGCCCTTCCTGGTTAAATAAAGGTTAAATAAAATGCTGCATGTAATCCATGGCTTCTGGTATGTACATACAGTCACTGTTGGGACAACATCATTGATGCACATTGATGAAGCCAGTGACTATTTATTTTTTACCTTTATTTAACTAGGCAAGTCAGTTAAGAAGTATTTTTTCAATGACGGGCTAGGAACCGTGGGTTAACTGCCTTATTCTTGTGCAGAACGACAGATTTTTTTTACCTTGTCAGCTCAGGGATTCCATCTTGCAACCTTTCGGTTACTAGTACAACGCTCTAACCACTAGGTTACCTGCCGCACCTGATGTGGTGTACTCCTCAATGCCATCAGAAGAATCCCGGAACATATTCCAGTCTGTGCTAGCAAAACAATCCTGTAGTTTAGCATCTGCTTCATCTGACCACTTTCTTATTGACTGGTGCTTCCTGCTTTAGTTTTTGTTTGTAAGCAGGAATCAGGAGGATATAATTATGGTCAGATTTGCCAAATGAAGGGCGAGGGAGAGCTTTGTACGTGTCTCTGTGTGTGGAGTTGTAACGCTCGTTGTCGTAAGGAAGAGTAGACCAAAGCGCAGCGTGGAAAGTGTTCATGATCTTTATTGTCAAGAATCACTCAAACAAAAATAACGAAAGCGAACAGTTCCGTCAGGCACTGATACTAAACGGAAAACAACACCCCACAAAACCCAAACGGAAAATGACAACTTATATATCCCCAATCAGAGACAATGCTAGACAGCTGCCTCTGATTGGGAACCACACTAGGCAGAAACAACAAAGAAATAGACAACATAGAATGCCCACCCCAAATCACACCCTGACCTAACCAAATAGAGAAATACAACGGCTCTCTAAGGTCAGGGCGTGACAGGAGTAAGGATGGTCTAGAGTTTTTTCCCCTCTGGGTTGCACATTTAACATGCTGGTGGAAATGAGTTAAAATGGATATCAGTTTTCCTGCATTAGGGGTCAAAACCACCCGCCGGTGGTCACAGTTTTTGGAGCTCCAAAAACATGTTAAACTACTTTATTCTGTGGAATGGAATTACAGCACCATTCAAAATACATCAATTACTTCCCCACCCACAAACATTTTCCCACAATGCACCATAATTTACAGTAAAACATTTCAACAGTATGTTACTGTTGGTAATACCAAAAATTACAATATAAATGACAGTTTTTCATTACAGTGTAGAGACAAATGCCCCCTCCCCATCCTATATTTGAAAGATACAAATACAAAAAAAATATGCGAACCAGAACGAACCAGTTCCTCGTTAGTTGTTGCATCCCATAGTCTGCTGACAGATGCTATGATACCGGTTATATTACATGCGTCTTTCCACAAGTGTGTCTGTCTACGAGAGATTACAACCGAGGAATCCATTTCTTCTACATCTGGTCGAGTCAGTAGGTTCTCTGATCTTCCTCTTTGTGCGGTCATAGTGCCTCTTCTCATACCTAATCTCTCTCTCTCCCTTCCACTCCCTACCTCTCACCCTAACCCTCTCTCTCCATCCTTCCCCTCTCTCCCTCTCTCTCCATCCTTCTCCTCTCTCTCCCTCCTCCTCTCCCTTCCACTCCCTATCTCTCCCCCTAACCCTCTCTCTCCATCATTCTCCTCTCTCCCTCCTTCTCCTCTCTCTCCCTTCCACTCCCTATCTCTCCCCCTAACCCTCTCTCTCCATCCTTCTCCTCTCTCCCTCCTTCTCCTCTCTCTCCCTTCCACTCCCTATCTCTCCCCCTAACCCTCTCTCTCCCTCCTTCTCCTCTCTATCCCTTCCACTCCCGATATCTCCCCCTAACCCTCTCTCTCCATCCTTCTTCTCTCTCCCTCCTTCTCCTCTCTCTCCCTTCCACTCCCGATATCTCCCCCTAACCCTCCTTCTCCTCTCTCTTCCCCTCTCTTCTCTCTCAGTGCTGTGATGGTATGATGGTACACAGGAGGCTGTTATAATTTGATTGGAGTTATTACACTTGTTTTGATTAATCCAATTCTATTAAATTCTATTATATATATATACAGTACCAGTCAAAGTTTGGACATCCACAGAGTAAGTCTGGAGCTCTGTCAGAATGACCATCGGGTTCTTGGTCACCTCCCTGAACAAGGCCCTTCTCCCCCAATTGCTCGGTTTGGCCAGGTGGCCAGCTCCAGGAAAAGTCTTGGAAGAGTCTTCCATTTAAGAATTTATGGAGGCCATTGTGTCGTTGGTGACCTTCAATGCTGCAGACATGTTTTGGTACCCTTCCCCTTTGCCTCGACAGACAATTCCTTCGTCATCATGGGTTGGTTTTTGCTCTGACGTGCACTGTCAACTGTGAGAGATTATGAAGACAGGCTATTATAAAGGCTAATATGAATTTCCCACAGGTGGACTCCATGCACTCCATGCTCTCTATATCTATCTATATCTATATCTATGTTATAGGGACCAAAAATCTGAACTCTCTGTCTATGTCTAGTGATCAGTCTGGCAATGCAGCCCCATATTGGGTCAATGCCAACTTGAAACATGCCTACACTGACAGGCATACTAGGACAGAGAGAGAGAGAGAGCATGTCTACTATAGTATCTCTCCAACAAGTGCTCTCCCTCTCTCCCGCTCTCCTTCTATCTGTCGTTCTCTCTCTCTCACCCTCCCCTCTGCCTCTATCTCTTTCCCTCTCCCTCTCATTCACTTAATTACTCACTCTCTCTTTCCCTCTCCTTTACTCTCTCTCTCTCCCTCCCTCTGCATCTCTCAACCCCCCCCCCCCCCCCCCCCTCTCTCCTTAAGGGTTATATCTATGCATCAGATTTGCCGCTCCTCTCCTTGTCAGTAGAAACGTCCCTAGCTTCCATGCCTCCATGCATTTTTAATCTGAATAGGCCCCACTTGCTGCCATTACACTATGCTCATTATCATAATAAAGCACCAAGCTGAGAAATGTTTGCTCACTCAGACAGCATGTACTCCCTAGGGTCCACTACAGCTAATATGGTATTACACACTGGAGGTTTGTGTATGGCATAGCTGTTCCAAAAGTAAACTTGCAAGATTGTCATTTCTCCTCCTCTCTCCTTCCGTATGTTCAACTCCCTCTTCATCCCTCTCTTTTCTCTGGGCCCCCAGGCTCCTGTGGTTTTGTCCCCGTAGACTCATCTCTCTCTCTCTCTCTGTGGCTTGAGGATACAGATGTGTGTAATAAAGGTTCGATGTTGCAGTGGGTTGTCATATTTCATACTTTAATGATCCACTACACTCTTAGAACAAAAAGTGCCAAGTAGAACCATACAGGGTTCTTCAGTTTGTTCTCATAGGGGAACCCTTTTTGGTTCTGGGTTCTATCTAGAACCCTCTAAGTAGGTTTCTTCAAAGAACCCTATGTATATGGTTCTACCTAGAACTCTCTATGGAGGGTTCTGCCTAGAACCCTCTAAAAAGGGTTTCATCAAGAACCATTATAATATCTAACATTTCTTCCTAGAACCGTCTACGAAGGGTTCTACCAACAACCCTTTTATCTTTGTTGAGTTCTTCCTAGAACCGTTGATGAACAGTTCCACCAGCCTTACTAGCCTTTGAAATGTAATGATTTAAGACAATACAGGGTCAACTTATACCCTAACACAGGGGTGTCATGAATCTCCTGGTTTACAGGCCACAGCAGGACTGCAAGTCACATTATGCAAGCTTGCCAAGTGATATGTAATTTCTGTTGGAATCGAGCCAGAGTTGGGATATCCAACAAGTGAAAATGTTAATCTCCCACAATTTGCATTCAGAACAATTGAGACTACCTCACTCATCTAAACTGGAACAACCATCTCAGTAACGGGTGCAATCAACCAAGCAATGCAAAAACACAGATATTACAGTAAAATAAACCATTCTGAAAATCTCCATGTGATAGAGCATGCTGGGAAATATTATATATGGTTCTATGTAGAACCCTTCATACCTTCCAAAGAATCCTCAAAGAACCCTTTTTTCCAAAAAACGCTTCTCAGTATGTTAAAGGTTCTAGGTAGAACCATTTGCCTTACAAGGAACCATTTTCTTCCAGAAAGGGTTCTTCTGATCAAAACGGTTCTTGTAGAACCCTCACCCTCTGCAAAGAACCCTTTTGGAACCCTTTTTTCTAAGAGTGTAGAGGTTGTAGTTGGCAATATCACTATTTCTTTAAATACAAGACATAAACTTTGCCAATCATCATTCTTCACATAGAATTAACGATGATGATGATGACTATCAAAGTCATGTTTTTATCAAGTTGGTTTGCCTTTCAGGGATTATTGTACTACCACTGTTGTGATGTTTGTACTAATGTTGTTGTAATGTTTGTGTCTCCTTCAGGGCAGCACAGAAGTCCCCTCACTCACCACTGTCAGCTGTATGGATAACCCAAGCTGGGCAGGTCAGTGTGTGTGTGTGGGGGTGTGTGTGTGTGTGCGTGTGCGCACAAGTGTATGTCCTCACAGGTGTGTGATCAATAAAAATAAAAGTGTGTGTGTGCGCGTGTGCCTGCATCCGCACTTGAAATCTTGTGTGTGTTTGCACCTCCCTGTGTGTGTGTGCTCCTCCCTGTGTGTGTGTGCTCCTCCCTGTGTGTGTGGTTGAGTGGGAGCGGCAGAGAGAGGTAATGTGCTGACTGCAGTCCTTTGGTTCTGGGCATGCCCATTAGAGCCAGCTATAAATCCTGGGCTAGCTGAGCCGAGCGCCGCTCTCACACTGTGTCAGCAGTCCGCCAATGAATGGCTATTAAATGCTACAAAAAGCCTCTTTAATTCAGCCTGCCGAGCGACATACCTCTCCCTCTCTCTCTGTCTCTCCCACTCTCTCTGTCTCTCTCTCTCCCTCTCTCTCTCTTTCACTCTCTCTCCCCTATCTCTCTCTCTCTCTCCCCTCTCTCTCTCTCCCTCTCTCTGTCTCTCTCTTCTCCTCTCTCTCTCCTCTCTCCTCTCTCTCTCTCTCTCTCGTCTCTCTCTCTCTCTCGTCTCTCCTCTCTCTCTCTCTGTCTTCTCTCTCTCTCCCTCTCTCCGCTTCACTCTCTCTCGCCCTCTCTCTCTCCTCTCTCTCTCTCTCTCTCTCTCTCTCTCTCTCTCTCTCTGTCTCTCTCTCTCTCTTCACTCTCTCTCACTCTCTCTCACTCTCTCTCTCTTGCTCTCCTCTCTGTCATTTCTCCTCTCTCTCTCTCTCTCTCTCTCTATCTCTCTGACCATGCTTAATTGAAAAAGAGGACTAGAAGATCCCTTCACCACCATCTGTATAAATCTCTACAGTAACAACCAGGTCATCTATTATTAATAACGCACATTAATTGCAGATTATTTACAAATAGCCACCTGGCATTTTTCTTCATACTTTAGGCCGGCTTGCAGCTCCTCTGTATTTGCATGGGAAAAGAAGAAGGAGGGGGGAGGAGAGGAGAGAGAGAAGGTGATATGGGAGAAGAGATTGTGGGGGAGGTTGAGGGTTGGTACAAGGAGAGAGGGAGGGAGAGATATTGAGATGGCTCTGTGGGTGAGGGTTGGTAGGGCAGGCTGATCACTAGACTTCAATTTTGGACATTTGAAAGGTCCTGAGAACGTCGATATATGCCTTCCTGTTGCCCAGCACTGGCACAAAGTTATGATGGTTGGCGGCAAAGTGCGCTACTCAGGTCAAAGCTGCTCTGACCACTGCTCCATGGTAGTTTACAATGTGCTAGCAAGGCGTGAGAATACCAAATCATAGCAATAACCTTAACTCAGAATTAATACCTAAACTTAACCCTTTGAGTTTATTTTTCTCTGTAATTAACCCTGTAACCATGCAGAATGAATGCAGCAAAAATAGATGTTCATCCATAAAACTTTGAATTTCTAAGTGAAACTATGACATATGGTTTGATAAGGAGCCATAGCTGAGAGGGAGAGAGAAGCTAGAGAATGAAGAAAGGAGGGAAAGGGAGATAGGAAGAGGAGGGAGAGAGAGATGGAGGGTTGGTAGAGAGCCGTACAGTAGAGAGCCCTGGGGTCATCCTGGGCATGGTGGAACTATTTTTGATTTACACTGACATTTTGGCTATTGGTCACGTTGAGTGGGAGATTAGTCACATCTCTCTGTCGCCTGTTAGCAGTGCTTTGCCCTACGAGCCTGTGGGGAAACACTTGATTCACTGACTTGGTATTTACTTTGCTGACATCGGAAATGTAAGGTCTTTGTAAGATGCTCATTCATTCGTTCCTTTTGTCATATAATAATAGGCTTTCACATGGCACATTTTGGCCCGGGAAAACAGATTGTGTGTGTGTGTGTGTTGCATGTGTGTGCAAGCTTGCATGTGTGTGTCATTGTGTTTCCAATTGCATGCAGTTGAATAAAAGTGCAGGTGATTGTTCCTCAGGAGCGACCTGTCAGTCCCCCAGGGGCCCCTTCTAGTCCCCTGTCAATGGAAATCTAATCGCCGCGACAACAGATCAATCACAACCCATTTATACCGGTGGAAGTTCCTACACGGTGTTGTTTCCCTTCAGTACACTCTTGAATTAGTGGTGACTTGAGGAACCCTGGAGCTGGGAGCTTAAGAATTTCACTGTACCCTGAAATTACACCTGTGACACTGTGCATGTCACTAATAAACTAATCTCTAAGCAAATCCCAAAGTTGGAATAGTTAACACTTTATTACTATATATATTGGGGTGGCAGGTAGTCTAGTGGTTAGAGCGTTGGGTCAGTAACCGAATGGTTGCTGGATTGAATCCCCGAGCTGACAAGGATCTGAAGGGATCTGTCTTTCTGCCCCTGAACAAGGCAGTTAACCCAGTGTTCCTAGGCCGTCATTGTAAATAAGAATTTGTGCTTTACTGACTTGCTTAGTTAAATAAAGCAATGTTATTAATATTATATTTGAATATGTAATATGCATAAACATTGGAAGAAATGTGACGGTTCTAGTGTACTAACTTAATATGATGAACTGGAATGACATTTACTCTAACGGGTGCCCAAAAGAGCTATCTTAAACGCATGCCTCCAATAAGCCATCCTTCCAATATTCTCATAGGCTGCCACATCTACATTATATAGTTAGGTAGGTCCTTCTTGTAAATCTTTCATAAAAAAATACTATGGTATCTATAAAGAGAGTAGGATGGTTATTTAATTTAATTTTTCCAGCTGTGGGGTATTTTGGTGTCTAAGATTATCTGATTAAATCTGAACATACTATATATTCAAGAGACATTTCAGACCCCCTCTCCTATCAGCCATGCTCATTCCTCCAAGTCTTTATTGATTGATGCCAGTGACACGGTGACGTGGTTTGTTCCTGTTGCAGTGATTTGACTCCATTCTACCCCAGCACACACACACACGCCCCCCCCCCCCCACACACACACACACACCACACTATCTACAGATTTCTCCCGCATTCTCCTACATCACAGATCTCCTCAACTGCTCCCCTCTCTCTCTAATTCCAATTAAGCCAGTTCCTGATTGAGGCAGTATCAGTGCTATTCAACGGCCCCCCCAGGCCAAATCAACGGCCAACATCACAATCGCACTGACACCACTCTAATTACAAAGTTGTGTTTTTCAAAGTGGAGCTTGTTGGAAAGAGTTGGGAGTTCTTTGAAGCACGGAGAGAGCGACAAACAGAGGATACGTGGGTTGTCTAAGCAGAATGGCATCTGCTGCTCGTATTGCAATGGCCTTGATGAAGGGATGGCATGCAAAGTGTGTGTACCCAGCCAGGTCACCCGTGGTACAAGTCAGTATTCCACGTCCATCCATGTCTGAGGACGTCGGGAGATAAGGTGGAAACCGGCCACTAGTTTAATGCCTAACCTTAAGATTTCGGAGTTAATGCCTAAACCTAACCTTAGTTGGTAGTGCACTATATAGGGAATATGGTGCCATATGGAATGCATTATGTAGGCTTGTCAATTGTTAGAACAATCTGAAGGACAATCAGAGAAATACAAACCCCTGGAATCACAGAGTTCACTATCAAGCAAAATACTGTATATCAATTGCAACAAGCACATCATTGCATCAAGCTCTATAATAAGCATTTATATGGTTGTAGAGTGGTGCTTATTCAAGGTCCAGAGTGCTGGAATCTTCTAATATAATGCTGTGTTTAGGCCCCCGGCATGGAAATATTACCAATTTGTGTGTGCAATGCCAACTCTGCAGTACACTGTCTACAATTGGCTCTGTAATAGGTCATTACTCCTCTGCCGGAGAGGCTAAAAGCATCCCCACTACTCTTTCACACTTCATCCCTCTTTCATGCTCATCACACTCTCCTCCATTTCCCTCTCTCTCTCCAGCGTCTTCTCTGTAATTGTTATGGGATTCGTGTGAGTGTTAAATGCTAATTAGATGCACTGGACATCACCAAAACACAGTGTCAAATCAAATCAAGTGACATGTTATTGGTCACATACACATGGTTAGCAGATGTTATTGTGAGTGTAGCAAAATGCTTGAGCTTCTATTTCCGACAATGTAGCAATAATAATCTCATAATTCCACAACATCTATTTAATAAACACAAATCTAAGTAAAGGGATGGAAAAAGAATATGAACATATAAATATGTGGATGGGCCATGAGCGACCAGCATAGACGAGATGCAATAGATGGTATAAAATACAGTATATACATGGGATGAGTAATGCAAGATATGTAAACATCATTATTAAAGTGGTATTAATAAAGTGACTAGTGGTCCATTGATCCACTGGCCAATGATTTCAAGTCTGTATGTAGGCAGCAGCCTCTCTGTGTTAGTGATGGCTGTTTAACAGTCTGATGGCCTTGAGATAGAAGTTATTTTTCAGTCTCTCGGTCCCAGCTTTGAGCACCTCTACTGACCTCGCCTTCTGGATGATAGCAGGGTGAACAGGCGGTGGCTCGGGTGGTTGTTGTCCTTGATGATCTTTTTGGCCTTCCTTTGACATCGGGTGCTGTAGGTGTCCTGAAGGGCAAGTAGTTTGTCCCCGGTGATGCGTTGTGCAGACCGCACCACCCTCTGGAGAGCCCTGCGGTTGTGGGCGGAGCAGTTGCCGTACCAGGTGGTGATACAGCCCGACAGGATGCTCTCAATTGTGCATCTGTAGAAGACTGTGAGGGTTTTTGGTGACAAGCCAAATTTCTTCAGCTTCCTGAGGTTGAAGAGGCGCTGTTGCGCCTTCTTCACCACACTGTCTGTGTGGGTGGACCATTTCAGTTTGTCAGTGATGTGTATGCCGAGGAACTTGAAACTTTCCACCTTCTCCACTGCTGTCCCATCGATGTGGATAGGGGGGTGCTCCCTCTGCTGTTTCCTGAAGTCCATTATCATCTCCTTTGTTTTGTTGAAATTGAGTGAGAGGTTGTTTTCCTGACACCACACTCCGAGTGCCCTCACCTCCTCCCTATAGGCTGTCTCATCATTGTTGGTGAGCAAGCCTGCTACTGTTGTGTCGTCTGCAAACTTGATGATTGAGTTGGAGGCGTGCATGGCCATGCCATCATGGGTAAACAGGGAGTACAGGAGGGGGCTGAGCACGCACCCTTGTGGGGTGTCAGTGTTGAGGATCAGCGAAGTGGAGATGTTGTTTCCTACCTTCACCACCTGGGGGCGGCCTGTCAGAAAGTCAAGGACCCAATCGCAGAGGGTGTGGTTGAGACCCAGGGCCTCAAGCTTAATGATGAGTTTGGATAGTACTATGGTGTTGGATGCTGAGCAATAGTCAATGAACAGCATTCTTACATAGGTATTCCTCTTGTCCAGATGGGATAGGGCAGTGTGCATTGTGATGGTGATTGTATTATCCACTATCCCTTCCTCCCCATTCCACCATTATTCTACCACTGTTTATCAGTGTTAATAATGCAGCATTCTTAACAACCAGCTCTGTATGGCTGTGGTAGCTATTATCATTAAGACTGGCTGTGAATTATTAATATGCTGAAAATAAACTTGTTAGGGCCTTAGGAACATTAACAAAACAACAGTCATGAGAGCTGGACCAGTCGGAAATGAGCAATCAGCGTAACTGGGGCAGTTTGTATTAGTTTGTACATCTGGGGACCAATCAATACTCAATATTCATTTCGGAGAAGACATCTTGATTGGATGCAGCGATAGATAGTGTTAGTTGATGGTCCTTTTAAAACTAACAGGATGTGTGTTTTATTAAGCACCACATTCATCAATGCTGTAATGGTGTTACTTTCAGCCAGGTCACTCGTTATACAAGTCAGTATTCGACGTCCATCCATGTCTGAGGACGTCTGGAGATTATGCGGAAACTGGCCACTAGGGGCAACAGAGAGAGCTGTTACCATCAAGTAGGTTTCGGTTTTGCTTGGGCGTTGTGGAAGGGCGTAAGTATCTGCCTCTTATTCCAAGTTTTAAATCGAGTGATAGAAAGTTGTTTTGATCTTGTTATTTTAAGCCTATCCCAAACCTTAACTTTAACCTTAAAAATTCGGAGTTAATGCCTAAACGTAACCTTCAACACTTCAAAATTTGACGTTTGGAACAACTTTGAAATTTGATGTTTGAGGAACATGGATGAACATCTAGTTCTGACATGAGACTGTGAGAGCTGGTAGGTTACTATACATGTTGTCCATATTTTAATCCCTTTGTGTAGCAAACACTTTCATCTAAGATGAGTGTATAGTGCTAGCCAATTCCCTTGCATAACACAACAGTGTCCCGTATCTACAACACTAATGCTTGAGTTGAGTGCATAGGGGTCAGTACAATCATTAATGAGTGAAACCACAAGTAAAGACATAATATATCGGATATTGGGGTTAGCACACACATGCATATGCAAGCACACACACACACACACACACACACACACACACACACACACACACACACACACACACACACACACACACACACACACACACACACACACACACACACACACACACACAGCCCAGCCCAGCCCAGCTGGGGGTACACCAACTAGTGATGACAGTCTCACATCAGAATTAGACATTCATCCATGTTTCTCAAACCTCAAATTTCGAAGTTGTTGCATACAGTTAAATGTAGAAGTGTTTAAGGTTAAGTGTAGGCAATAAAGGAAAACTCCACACCAAAAACTATATTTTACTGTTTGTTTCATTATTCTGTTGTTGACAGTCCCATGATATCGAACTTTCAAAATACAGAAATCATCACTGTATGATACATTTAGCATCATATGATGCAGTGTTTTGTGTCAAATGATGCAAAATGTATCATATGGTGATGATTTCTGCATTTAGAAAGTAAATATATATTTTTAGACCCTATGGGACCTTTTCAAAAGTACTGCACTTTAACGGGAATAATGTGGCATTTAGATCGCAGCCTGGTCTCATTCTCTGGTCTCCCATAGTGTGACCAGCAGGTGGTACCAAACATTTATCTTTCCTCTCATCCTCTTCCTCTCTCGCTCTCGCTCGCTCGCTCACGCACACACGCGCACACACACACACACACACACACACACACACACACACACACACACACACACACACACACACACACACACACAAGTATTTTGTGATCGTGCATATTTTCAATCAATTACAGTAAAATGCTGAAACTGCTTGTTAAAATCTGCTCTCACCTGTTTAATGACCGATGCAGAAATTAAGTAATAAAAATGTGTGGCTGCGTGTGTATGTGTGGATGCATATGCACTGTAAAAAAATATATATATATTTGCTGAGACTTAAAGGTCATGAACAGTCAATCATGTTTTTCATGATATTGGATGATATTTGAAGGAAACCAGATCAAAGTATGAAAAACTACTGTTGCTTCTACATTGATAACGTTTGATCATAAAGTTACTGGTCTCCTCGCCAAAGTCAAACACTTGGAATCATTATTAAGGGTAAGTCGTATTTCCAGAGGGGCATGGTTTATATAGCAAATATATTTCAAGTTTACCCTTATTCATCTATGGCAAAGATATATTTCTCCTTTCGTCTGTGTCTGGCGTGAGATAGTTACTGGCTAACTAGGTCTTCAGCCAGCATGGAACAAAAGGGGAGGGTTGCTCAAAACTCTGACACAGTTGTCATGTCAACACATCTGTTAGTGCTGGTGTGAGTCGCATCATAAGAGACATGACAAACAGGAGATGTATAAAAATATATATATATAATTGATGCAATTTTGATGTCTGAGTTGCTTTGTGTTTCACCAAATGTGCTTGAGATGATTTTACTGCTTACACCGCTCACTGCATCCAAGTTGCTTGACATAGGCGTTTCAAAGAGCTGTCAGTCAAGGCAAGCTCATGAATATATGCTCCCCGCCCACTCAGCTAGTCTTTTCAAACTTTCTGGCACGTTAGCCATGAGATAAAAGTACTTTTCAGAATTCATGTTCAGGATCTTTAAAAAAAGTCTGTAACCTGGCTGCCTTAAAATGTAATATGAAGTACAATCCAGATTTTGTGTTGAGTTAATTTTAACTTAACCTCGTAAAGTCAGTGGAACTGACAAATTTGGATGTAATAACTTGAGTGAACTGCATACTTTCAGTAAAATCAATGTGGTTTTACTTAATTGTCCTAACAAAGCTATTCAAGTTGTTTTGACAAATTAGTGGAGAGGACAAGTTTTTGATCGTAAGAAAATCTAAACTTGTAGTTTTCTTTAACCTGGATGCCTTACTTCCTGTACACTCGCAATGACTACTTTGAAAATAACACATTTCAGAACTGACTAAGTCTTTGAAATGATATAATAGAGATCACAGTAGGGAACATTATGTTCCTATCTGTCTCTTGCTCATGTCTCCGATGTTTCACCATTTTCAAAACTGGCAGTGCACTTAGTTGTGTCAACCAACCAACAGGTCGGCCTGGCTCCCAAATGGATGGGCCTATGCCCTCTAAGGCCACCCATAGCTGCACCCCCGCACGCACACCTGCCCAGTCATGTGAACTTCATAGATTAGGGCCTAATTTATTCATTTAAATTGACAGATTTCCTCATATGAACTTTAACCTAGCAAAATCAGTATATTAACATGTTGGGTATTATTCTAATGAGGTCTACCACCCAAAATAAGTTGAAGTCATCTGAACTTGAAATTATGTTTGAGTGTGTGCGTGTGTGCGTATGTGTGTGTGTAAAAAAGAAGAGGCTCTCTCTCTCCCCTCGATATCCTTATTTTCTCATTCATCATGTTGACACCGGCTCGGCTGCTTTTGTGAAATTGAGAAAAATGTTTGTCAGCTTTTCTCTCTCTCTCCTTGCCCCTCTTAGTGTGCGTGCATGAGTGTGTGTTGTGTGTGTGTGCTGATGGAAGTTTTCTTGCATGCATACTGTACATGTTGACGTATACATGAGATCTGGTGGTGGAATAGACTCAGGTTCGCCAAACGTCACCAGAAACTATACTAGTGTGTGTGAGTGTGTGTGTGAAAATATAAAGTTGACTCATTCCCCAAACTTTGTAGCCAGTCCAATATCTCTGTGTTATTATCTATTGTCTCTCATCTTAGGGGAAAGGGGAAAACTGTGGGACATTAACAGACACACACTCAAGCTCACACACACACACACACACACACACACACACACACACACACACACACACACACACACACACACACACACACACACACACACACACACACACACACACACACACACACAAACACACACACACACACACACACACACACACACACACACAAATAAATGACAACATGTTCATCTCCTTCTGTGTCAAATGCACTTAGCCCTAATGTAGCTGGAAGAGGCTGTGTTCTGCTGAGTGAGTGTGTGTGTGTGTGTGTGTGTGTGTGTGTGTGTGTGTGTGTGTGTGTGTGTGTGTGTGTGTGTGTGTGTGTGTGTGTGTGTGTGTGTGTGTGTGTGTGTGTGTGTGTGTGTGTGTGTGTGTGTGTGTGTGTGTGTAATGACTCCGCTCTCTGCTATATGGGGAATCCAGAATGCAGCGGAGTCAATTAGATTGTGATAATACAGAGGTTTCTGTGTCCCTGTGGTGATGTCAGTAAGCAACAGGAGAACAACAGGTTTCACTATGATTGAAAAGTGATTGTGTGTGCATGTGTGTGTGTGTGTGTGTCAGTAATATAATCGCTGTTCGGTTGTGTGGATGTGTGTAATTTAGCTTTATTAAAAAAAGGGTTCCCTTTGGATGAGTAATGGTGTTTCCTGGATATGTCTTCCGTCATTGAGGTGTGTGTGTGTGTGTTTATGTGTCTCCGAGGCGTGCCACTGGCCTAATCAAACCCCGGGATTTACTAGATGTATGTATTAGAATGTAATTTAGTGTTCAAACCCTTTGAGTTGAGAAACCTCTGGAAGTGTTGGGAATTTATTGGGAGTTTTTTTCTCCAATCAGTAGCTTCATTGTGCATTGTAAACTGAGTACAAATCACTCTGAAAGGCAGGCACACTGTCCGCATACATATTAAGTGCAATGGGTTTCCTCAAACGTTTTGAGTGATGACAGCACATTGCACTACACTGTAAACCCCAATGTGCTGTCATTACTCAAAACTTTTGAAGAATCCCGTAGCCTTAATATATTTAGTGCAGTTTTTTAAAGTGATTTTGTGGTCATTACTCAAACCAATATCACTGTAGGGCAAGGGTGGGAAATTCCAGTCCTCAGGGGCCTGATTGGTGTAACAGTTTTGCCCCAGCTCCAGCTAACACGCATGACTCCAATAATCAACTAATCATGATCTTCAGATTAGAATGCAATTTGATTAATCAGCTGTGTTTGCTGGAGATGGAGAAAATGTGTGACACCAATCTGGCCCTCAAGGACTGGAGTTGCCCACCCCTGCTGTAGGTGGTCCAGATTTGAGTTGTATCAGCTTGACATTTTTGAGTAACGCCTACTCTAAGCTACACCTCAAATATATAAGCCATTTAAACTGGACCAACCATTTCAGTAATGGGTGCACATTTTTTAAATAAAATGTATGTTATTTATCTTTGTGTAGAATAAGATTAATCAATCAATCACTAAATGTACATGCAAAAACACAGATATTACGGTTTTCTTTAAACACTTTGGTACCATTTTCATAAGTATGTGGTACATTTTCACAACTCTTTGTACAAAACTCCAAACTGGTCACACTTGTAACTCAGCCAGTCTTTCATTCAAAACCTGTCATTGTGTGTTTATTTGGATTGAAACGTCTCTCAACACAACCATTGATTTAAAATATACATTTATTGTGGAATGTAATGAGTACATTGGTTTAATATGGTATAGGGGACGCTTGCGTCCCACTTGGCCAAAAGCCAGTCAAAATGCAGCGTGGCAAATTCAAATAAAATGATATAAAAATCTAACTTTCATTAAATCACACATGTAAGATACTAAATTAAAGCTACACTCGTTGTGAATCCAGCCAACATGTTTTAAAAAGGCTTTTCGGCAAAAGCATAAGAAGCTATTATCTGATGATAGCACAACAGTAAACAAAGAGGGTAGCATATTTCAGCCCTGCAGGCGCTACACAAAACGCAGAAATAAAATATAAAACATGCCTTATCTTTGACAAGCTTCTTTTGTTGGCACTCCAATATGTCCCATAAACATCTCAATCAGTTATTTTGTTCGAATAATTTCGTCCATATATATCCAAAATGTCAATTTATTTGGTGCGTTTGATCCAGAAAAAAGCATCTTCCAAATTGCGCAATGTCACTAACAAATATTTCAAAAGTTGCCTGTAAACTTTGCCAAAAAATTTCAAACTACTTTTGTAATACAATTTTAGGTATTTTTAAACTGAAAAAATCTATCAAATTGAAGACGGGTCTATCTGTGTTCAATACAGGAAGACAACAAACCAAGCTACTTTTCAAGTCTTGCGCAACTCTCAACAGTGTTACGCAGTTCCTAGATGGCCTTACTTCTTCATTGCACAAAGGAATAACCTCATCCAAATGAGACTGGTGACATCCAGTGGAAGCGGTAGGAACTGAAAACAAGTTCCTAAAAAATATTGGTTCCCAATGAGAACTCACTGAACAGACAGAGACCTAAAAAAAAAAAATCTGAACGGTTAGTCCTCTAGGTTTTGCCTGCTACATAAGTTCTGTTATACTCACAGACGTGATTCAAACCGTTTTAGAAACTTCAGAGTGTTTTCTATCCAAATACTAATACTAATAATATGCATATCTTATATTCTTGGCATGAGTAGCAGGAAGTTGAAATTGGGCACGCTATTTATCCAAAAGTGAAAATGCTGCCCCCTATACCTTAAGAAGTTTTAATCACCAAAACAGAATTTTAATGACAGAATTGTTATGAGCGCACAGAGAGTCGGGAAGCAAGGTCAGGGAGTGAGTGTTTTAATAAATAAACGTAACACACCAACATGAAAACACCATCAATAACACCTGAGGAAAGAACCAAGGGGAGTGACAGATATAGGGAAGATAATCAAGGTGATGGAGTCCAGGTGAGTGTCATGAGGTGCAGGTGTGCGAGACGATGGTGAAAGATGTGTGGGATAATCAGCAGCCTGATGACCTAGAGGCCAGAGAGTGAGTATATGTGACATGTGTGATCAACGAAGACACCCTCTACAATCATTCATGCCCAAAAATATATATATATTTTTAGATTATAATTGCAACATAGGTGTACTGTCTGTAATCAAATGTAAGAAATTAAATAAACTAATTAAACAAAGCTTAGCACACATTAATTTGTATCAAGCCTGTCTTGAGCATTTGGCCAAAAATTCTCATCCGCATCACAGTGAATGTCTCCATTGTTCCTGCAGAGTGGGAAAAACCTTTTGGCATGACAAATGCAGGCTTGACATTGGTCTGCATTGATGTCGCATTCCTCATCCATGGCCAAAAGGAGGGTGGCTTGCTCATTGGGAGGGTAATCGTACACCTTCCAACTCCATGCTGAACAAAAATTCCTAAATAGGGTTGAGGAATGGACAGTACGGCGGCAGGAATAGGGCAACGATTAGGGATGAGCCTGAAACCATTCCTGAACCACCTCTACATGGTGGAATGTGATATTGTCCCACACAATGACATAGATGACCCCTTCAACTTGACAGGCCTGCTCAATTTCATTGAGAAACACAATGAGGAGTGCAGAGATAGAGATAGCTGTGCACATGGAGATGTCCAGGCACTTGGCAGGTCGCCTATTGGCCGATGAGGTTCCGCCCACGGTGACGAGTTTTGGCCAGGTTGAAGTCCGCTTCATCAATGAAGATATACTTGTGATGGTTCACAGCAGCATCAAGCACTATCACCCTCTGAAAATATATTTTGGTTTGTTATTTTTACAGTATAGTTCCAATATGATATTGTGAAGTAGCATGTGCATCAAATAGTAACATTACATTTTTTTCTGATTGCGCTAGGCATTATCTTTGAAATGATAGGCTACACACTAACCACAAAACCTTACACAATACCATCAACACATTATACATATCTTGCAAAAGCACACAATTCTTGCAAAACTCTTCAAACTCTTTAAAAAAATTGTGTTTTTGCATCAGTACAGTACACACAAACCATAATTTGAATATGCACACGAAGCACCAACTACGCACTTATAGTATAAATTAAAAACACATGTGGCTTTTGTCATACATGTAGTAAACACACATACACACAGGTATCCAAACGTGTAAAGTATGGATGTGTATTCCAAACATAACACACTATCAATACAAATAAGGGGAAAATGTTATTTTTGTCTCTCAAAATGTTCTAAAACTCCTCAAACAACAAAAGCGCAGTAGAAGAAAACAAAAACATTTGTGCTAGAAAAAAAAGAACAGATTTTTTTGGGGGGCTACATCTCACCTTCTTTGTGGGTCATAAGACTTCATCCACATCACATACGATGTTGTCTTGAGCTAGGCAGCGTGGACAGTATCGCCTGGAGTGCCGTATCCAGGCCTGGCATGACCCCTGATCCATGTCTCCACAAGCCTCCTCCATTGCCTGTAGAAGGGGTAAGGGGTATGCGTTGGTGGGGCTGGCGATCATACACCTTACAACGCCATGCAGAGAATAATTATGCAATACGATTCAAGTACGGAGAGTATGGGGGGAGATTGAGTGTGATGAAAACTGGGTGACCTGTGAACCAATTGCCGACCACAGCAGCCCGGTGGAAACTAACATTGTCCCAGATGATAACGTACCTGGGCTGCTCTGGCCACTGGTCATCAGGGATTAGTCTGTTGTGGAGGGTGTCCAGAAATGTGATAATGTGTGCAGTGTTTTATGGGCCTAGAATTGCATGTTGGTGAAGGTCGCCGTTTTGACTAAAAGCAGCACACATTGTTATGTTGCCACCACGTTGTCCCGGGACGTTGATGATGGCCCCTTGTTTTTGCAAGGTTGAAACCTGCCTCGTCCATATATATTAGCTCATGATGCACTGCATCTGCTTCTGGCTCCATGACTCTCTGAAAGAGACAAGACAAAACAATGTAGCACGGTACCAAAAGACAGGGATCAGTCAATATGATGTAGCACCATGCACTTCCAGATCCAGTACCAATGATAGGATTGTATACCTTACCTTCACATATTCGTATCTCAGTTGTTTTACACAGTCTGAGTTTCTTTCGAAAGGGACACTGTACAGCTGCTTCATCCTAATTCTATTGTGTTTCAGTAGACGAGACAGTGCAGAGAGACTCACTCTGTCGTTGTGGAATATGGTGTTATCTGACATTATGTGGTCTTGCAGTTCTCTGGGTCTGATGCAGTTATTTGCAATGACCATATTTACAATGTGGGTCTCCTGCTCTGGAGTGAACAGTCAACTTCTTCTACCAGATACTGGTTTTCTTGCAGTTTTGTAAACACATTTGAATGGTTTTAGTGAAGATCCTTCTCATTATGAAAGTACAGTACATCTTACTGTACCAGTAAGACTACAGCACTTACAGTTACTTACCGGTTCTCATTTCTAAATATCCGGATGATACCTGCAACAGTATAGCAGCTCAGATTTGGTTGAACCCGTTGCCCAGCCTCCCTCATGCTCATCCCATGGTTGACAACTTGGTCAACCACAGTAGCTCTGATTTCATCAGCTATTGTATTCCTGACTCCTCTTTCTCTTCCTCCTCTTACTATTACTTCTTCACTTCTTCCTCATCCTCCTCTAGTTCTCACCCCTCTTACTCTCTGACCGAATAATGGCCTCCATTGTTGTCCAAACCAATTGTTTACCTGTGGCCTATTTATAGTGCTCACGCTTTGATTTGTAAGTGAACTTATTATCGAAAAGTGTTTTCACGTGTCAATGTCGAAAGGCAATTAGCGAAATAGTGTAGCAATGTAGAGACCAATGTTTACAGTTTTGCTTGAAGTGTGTTACAAACTGAGTGTAAAGCAGAGAATGTGTATTCAGTTTAGCACACTTGGTAAATGCATTGGATACAAGTGTTAATAATGGTTTCAGAGATAGTGCTTCAAGACTAACTGTTAGTGTTTAAGCATTCAGAAAAACTGTAATACAGTATATAGTGCTGTACCTGATCATACTCGGCTCACAGTTGTTTCACCCGGTCGTTGTTTCTCTCAAAAGGCATCAGGTAAATGTGTTTTATAGATACCTGGTGCCTCTTCAAAAGGCGGGTGATTGTTGGGGGGCTGATGGATGCCACATTGGCAAAGGTGTCATCATTCTCATCAATGGCCAGCTTTATTTCGGACAGCCCTATGTCATACCCGGCCCTCACCATTTCTACCACTGCCCACTCAGACTGGTCAGTCAGCACACGACCACTGCCACCACCATGGGGTCTTCTGTCAATTCTGAGAGCAGAACCAATAGATCATACTGTAAGAATACTGTATGTTTTGTGAATTTACATGTATTACAATATGTATTTTACTATAAATATAATGGTAAAGAATAGTCCATATCCTGCAAGGGTAAAGCATACTGCATATCCTGCAAGATTTTTTCAGATTGGGGTGAACTAATCTGGCAGCCTCTGCCGTGGTAAGGCCTTTGTTTACCACATGGTCAACGACGGCGGCCCGGACTTCATTAGGCACAACAGTTCACTGCCATCTGCCTCCCTCTGATGTCCACCTCTTTGATGGGGCCCATGCCTACCTCTTTGACAGGGCCCATGCCCACCTCTTTGACCTCTTTGACAGGGCCCATGCCCACCTCTTTGACAGGGCCCATGACCATCTCTTTGACCTCTTTGATGGGGCCCTTGCCCACGTCTTTGACGGTGCCCATGCCCACCTCTTTGACCTCTTTGATGGGGCCCATGCCCACCTCTTTGACAGGGCCCATGCCCACCTCTTTGACCTCTTTGACGGGGCCCATGCCCACCTCTTTGACCTCTTTGATGGGGCCCATGCCCACCTCTTTGACCTCTTTGATGGGGCCCATGCCCAACTCTTTGACCTCTTTGACATGGCCCACGCCCACCTCTTTGACCTCTTTGACGGGGCCCACGCCCACCTCTTTGACCTCTTTGACGGGGCCCACGCCCACTTCTTTGACCTCTTTGACGGGGCCCATGCCCACCTCTCTGACGGGGCCAGTGCCCACCTCTCTGACGGGGCCCATGCCCACCTCTTTGACGGGGCCCACGCCCACCTCTCTGACGGGACCCATGCCCACCTCTCTGACGGGGCCCATGCTCACCTCTCTGACGGGGCCCATGCCCACCTCTCTGACGGGACCCATGCCCACCTCTCTGACGGGGCCCATGCCCACCTCTCTGACAGGGCCCATGCCCACCTCTCTGACGGGGCCCATGCCCACCTCTCTGACGGGGCCCATGCCCACCTCTCTGACGGGGCCCATGCCCACCTCTCTGACGGGGCCCATGCCCACCTCTCTGACGGGCTCCTTTGATTTCTTTCTTTCTTTCTTTCTTGAAAGACATTGCAAGTGTTCACACACAGCTCACTTTTATACGGTGACCAATTGTGGTTACCATTCAATTAGCAAGTGAAATGAATTAGCAATATGCAAGAGTCATTATGTATGGTTATCATGTATCATACATGTAATTTAGATGTTTATACTTTGCAAACACACATTTGATTCCTGTAGTTCTCAAAATCCATATATAGTAGACCATTTTAAAATCTGTAGGTTTACCAAATGGTTAAGTGATTAACCATTAGGTACAGTGGATTACATCCATTTAAACAAATGAGAAGCGAATCACATGAAAGGCAAATACTTTCTATAAAACGATATTTCTAAATGAAAAACTGATTAGATTTAGTGAAAAAGTTACTGTGTGATTTTGTGTGTTGAACTTGTGCTTAAAGTTGGGGAAAAAATGTGTTTTTGATGATCTGTTTTTAGTTTTGTACTAAGAGTTGTGACATTTTACCACATACTTGTGAAAATAGTTCCAAAGTGAGTATGATGTGTAAAAAGTTCATTTGTTATAACAACTTAAACTTCTTTAGTTGATGGGACTTCTCATTTAGTTTTGAGTCAATACCACATAAACATTTTAAGTAACAATGACTTTTCATTGACTTTGAGTTCAACTTACTAGAAGCATTTGAGTGAAAAAAAAACCTTGGGGTTTACAGTGCTGTGTGTGTGCGCGCATTCGCGCATACGTGCGGGTTCATGTGTGCATGTGTTTGTGTGTCTGTTCCTGTGTGTGTGGCCTGATTGCTTGACTCAATCCCCCCTCTCTTCTCCCCTCTGACCGTTATCCTAAGGGATGTTGATTAGGCTTTGTTAGGTCCTGCTTAATCTTCATTAAAGATTTAACTCGAGAAAACCCACTGGAGAAATTCACCAATTAAATATTGAACTAGAGATAACTCCTATCTGTGACTTCCACCTTTACTGAAAGCTTAGGGCCACTCTGGCGCTCTGTCTCTCTCTCTCCTTTTGAGGTCATATATACACTGCTCTCTACAGGAGAGGACGTTAAAATGGATCACCTCTCATTTCTCTGTCCTGTCCAACGATATCACACGCACACACACGCACACCCACACATACACTCTTGCACCTCTCTCCCTCTCGCTCACGCACACACACAGTAGTCCCATCCAATCCCTCTTTGGCCAGGGTATCAGGAGTGTCAGCGAGAGGACAAGTCAGGCTATTATCCTTTTAATTATTGTTATTCTATTGGATAAATCTGGAACGCCCTGTGTTGCAGGATGGGGGAATTGCTTAATAAGCTAATTTACCAAGAGTGCACACGTAAAATTGGGGTTCTTCAACGATTCTTTGGGAAGGGTAATGGTTGTATGTGAAACCATACTGACCCCAAAAATATTTTGAGCCCGTCAATGGCTCTTTCAAGTTCAAAAAAGGTTTGCTTTCCACTTTCAGACATATGAACTGTACCATATGCAGGTGCGTAACAGCGTTTGCAGGCGTGGTTCCCTTGCGTGGGCTGAATTAATTTAATTAATCCACTGAAAACCATCCCACGGAAGATATACGGCTCCCTCGGGAACAGGCCCCGACCCCAGTGATCTGCGTGAAGAGGAGGAAGGGAAAGAGAGGCTGGAGGGCGGGCTGCCTTCTGAGGAGTAGGAGGCGATTGAATAAACCCCCAAATCCCCTCAATTCTGCTCGCAAACATTCAATCTTTGGACAATAAAATTGACGAGTTATTGGGAAGATTAAACTACCAACGGGACATTAAAAACTGTAACGTCTTATGCTTCATGGAGTCGTGGCTGAACGACAACAATATCAACATACAGCTGGCTGGTTATACGCTGCACCGGTAGGATAGAACAGCGGCATCTGGTAAGACAAGGGGCGGTGTATTTTTGTAAACATCAGCTGGTGCACGATATCTAAGGAAGTCAAGAGCCATTGCTCGACTGAGGTAGAGTTTCTCATGATAAGCTGCAGACCACATTACCTACCGGGAGAGTTCTCATCTATTTTCTTTGTAGCTGTTTACATACCACCACAGTCAGAAACTGGCACCAAGATAGCATTGAATGAGCTGTATTCCGCATAAGCAAACAAGAAAACGTTCACACAAAGGCAGCGTTCCTAGTATCCAGGGACCTTAATGCAGGGAAACTCAACTTCTTGGCGCTACCCATCCCTTAAGCGGGATAATGGACATCAGCAACCGCTGAATAACGTAGCGCCAAACGTGTCAAACGTTTTTTATAATCAATCCTCAGGTTGTTTTTAAAATAGATCATTGATAATATATCAACTGCAAATGTCTTTCACAGTAGGAGAGGGAAAAGCAATACCTATCCAATCTTTGTTGTGCGAGCAAAACTCATGTGACCACTTGACGCGATGTTATCGTTCTGGCTCATTTTTCAAAATAAAAGCCTGAAACTATGTCTGAAGACTGTTGACACCTTAAGGAAGCGATAGGAAAATGAATCTGATATCCCTTTAAATGGAGCAATGGGAGGCTATGGAACATGGAGTTTTCAAAATAGAAGCCACTTCCTGGTTTGATTTCTCTCAGGGTTTCGCGTGCAATATCAGTTCTGTTATACTCACAAACAATATTTTGACCGTTTTGGAAATGTGAGAGTGTTTTCTATCCTAATCTGTCAATTATATGCATATTCTAGCATCTGGTCCTGAGAAATAGGCCGTTTACTTTGGGAACGTTATTTTTCCAAACATAAAAATAGTGCCCTCTAGCTTCAAGAGGTTAAATAAGTCTTACCTAATTTCTATCAACATGTTAAATGTGCAACCAGAGGGAAAATAACTCTGAACCACCTATACTCCACGCACAGAGATGCATACAAAGCTCTCCCTCACCCTCCATTTGGCAAATCTGACCATAATTCTATCCTCCTGATTCCTGCTTACAAGCAAAAATTAAAGCAGGAAGCACCAGTGACTAGATCAATAAAAAAGTGGTCAGGTGAAGCAGATGCTAAGCTACAGGACTGTTTTGCTAGCACAGCCTGAAATATGTTCCATCCCAACATTGACCGTACGTACATACTCCAACAAGGAACCATGGATTAGAGGCAGCATCCACACTAAGCTAAAGGCTAGAGCTGCCACTTTCAAGGAGCAGGACCCGGAGCTTATAAGGAATCCTGCTATGCCCTCCAAAGAATCATAAAACAGGCAACGTGTCAATACAGGACTAAGATCGAGTTGTACTACACCAGCTCTGACGTTCGTCGGATGTGGCAGGGCCTGCAGACCATTACAGACTACAAAGGGAAGCACAGCTGAGATCTACACAGTGACATGAGCCTACCGGATGAGCTAAACTACTTCTATGCTTGCTTCGTGGCAAATAACACCAAAACATGCATGAGAGCACTAGCTGTACTGGATGACTGTGTGATCACGTTCTCTGCAGCCGATGTGAGTAAGACCTTTAGACAGTTCAACATTCACAAGTCGGCAGGGCCAGACGGATTACCAGCACGTGTACTACGAGCATGCGCTGACCAACTAGCAAGTATCTTGAAGTATGTTGAATTTTACCCCTTTTTCTCCCCAATTTCGTGGTATCCAATTGTTGTAGTAGCTACTATCTTGTCTCATCGCTACAACTCCCGTACGTGCTCGGGAGAGACGAAGGTTGAAAGTCATGCGTCCTCTGATACACAACCCAACCAAGCCGCACTGCTTCTTAGCACAGCGCGCATCCAACCCGGAAGCCAGCCGCACCAATGCGCCGGAGGAAACACTGTGCACCTGGCCACCTTGGTTAGCGCACAGCCCGCTACAGGAGTCGCTGGTGCGTGATGAGACAAGGACACCCCTACCGACCAAGCCTTCCCTAACCCGGGCGACGCTAGGCCAATTGTGCGTCGCCCCACGGACCTCCCGGTCATGGCCGGTTACGACAGAGCCTGGGCGCGAACCCAGGGACTCTGATGGCACAGCTGGTGCTGCATTACAGCGCCCTTAACCACTGCGCCACCCGGGAGGCCGTTCACTGACATTTTCAACCTCTCCCTGTCTGAGTCCGTAATACCTACATGTTTTAAGCAGATCACCATACAGCCTGTGCCCACTCACGTCTGTAGCCATGAAGTGCTTTGAAAAGCTGGTCATGGCTCACATCAACACCGTCATCCCAGAAACACTAGACCCACTCCAATTTGCATACTTCCCTAACAGATCCATAGATGATGCACTCCACACTACCCGTTTCCACCTGGACAAAAGGAACACCTATGTGAGAATGCTATTCATCGACTACAGCTCAGCTTTCAACACCATAGTACCCTCAAAGCTCGTCAATAAGCTAAGGACCCCGGGACAAAACTGGATCCTGGACTTTCTGAAGGGCCGCCCCCAGGTGGTAAGGGTAGGTAACAACATATCCGCCACGCTGATCTCAACACAGGGGCCCTTCAGAGGGGGGGGGGGGTGCTCAGTCCCCTCCTGTACTCCCTGTTCCCTCATGACTGCACAGCCAGGCACGACTCCAACACCATCATTAAATTTGCCTATGACACAACAGTGGTAGGCCTGATCACCGACAACAACAAGACGCCTATAGGGAGGAGGTCAGAGACCTGGCCGTGTGGTGCCAGGACAACAACCTCTCCCTCAGCGTGATCAACAAAAAGGAGATGATTGTGGACTACAGGAAAAGGAGGACCGAGCATGCCCCCATTCTCATCGACGGGGCTGCAGTGGAGCAGGTTGAGAGCTTCAAGTTCCTTGGTGTCCACATCACCAACGAACTAACATGGTCCAATCACACCAAGACAGTCGTGAAGAGGGCATGACAAAACCTAATCCCCCCAGGAGACTGAAAAGATTTGGCATGGTTCCTCAGATCCTCAAAATGTTCTACAGCTGCAACATCGAGAGTGGCTACCCAGACTACCTATATAAAATGGCTACTCGATATAAATTGTAAATAAAAAATACTGTGAAAACTACGGCATACAATTTTAAAAAAGTTGAAATCATAAATCAATTAGGTAGGTTTGGCACTATACTGTCATTTGCACATGGCTACAGAAGCCTAAAGCTTGGGTCACCACATTTCCTCCTTGTAAGTTGTAATGCCAGCGTTTCATAAACTTCACAGTGGAAGAAGTTTAGTTTATATGCTTCAGTTTGTATGCTTCAGTTTGCTGCCATATAACTGGTTCCACATTTGTCTCCAGCAATCATAAGGTAAAATAGATCTAAAACAATTGTCATGTATATTTACAATCCCCTCATCCAAACGGCTTACTCATTTACCTAGTTCTATCAATAGCTCTTATCAATTAATCAATTACAGTACATGGATAATGGTGTTATTTATATTGGAAAAAAGAAAGTAAATGTTTTTCCACTTGGAACCGACCGGTTGCTCGACCTTATTCATTAATTTCATTGTGCGTAAAGGTTTTGGAATAATGAGGGAATTAAACCAAGGTCAGAATATGGCGTATCTGTAGACACCTCAGCCACACCTTCATCTCTTTGATCTCCACCCCAAAATAATAGCAGATGAATAGCATGCTGTTCTCATGCTTAAATTCAAGGTCAGAATACACATAGAGAGAAAAGGGAATAAAACCGGAATTACGTTCCAAGTATGTGCGCTTAACTCGGGTTGGAAATCGCCCTTAGTGTTAATTAAAATGTAGGGACGGTGCCTCATTAGAATATTTTGGGGCTTGGTTTGGCAACATGTCTTTTTGTGCAACCGTAAGTGAGAGTGTCATTCCAGTTTATCTTATCTGTTGTGTTATGCTGTTGCATGTTATACATGGCTATTGCCTTTGATGGTGTTTAGTGGAAAATAGTGATGGAGAAATTGAGCATTTCAGGTAAATTGTGTTGTAAATAGATTCATTACTTGAGGCTTTGACAAACATGGCTTAAACTAGGACTACTGGTCAAAATCATTTAGAACAGCCAAGTTATTATAGATAATGTTGCACACGCCGTAGTGTGTGCACAAAGAGTCCTTTCTGTCTTCTACTGAAACCAATACCAAACCAATCAGGTGGTTGTTCAACAAAAACAAGCTTCAGACGTAATTGATCATGTGGCTTCTGGTTAAGTGATACAAGCATCGGCACACTTCTTTGAAGTAAACTGCTAAGCAATTTCTACGCATGCCTCGGAGCTTCGGTATCAAACGTAACATCACTAGTGAAAGACTTGTGTATTGCCTTGTGTCAATTGAGAACGATTGAAGTCAGTCAGTCTGAATTCTCTACCCAGCCATTCTGGAGCTATCACACCTGATTCAATTTGTAACAACAGGGAGGACAAGAGACTGCCTCCCCCTCTCTATCTTTTATGCATCTCCCTCTTTTCCTCACACCCTCAGTGCACCATGCCAAAACTATGTCTGTGAATCTCCTGCTGGGTTCAACCACTCCTCAGGTATTCGTCCACCTCTCCTACCTCACCAAACCTCCGATTTCCTTATACCTAACCACACCTCAGATATCCCCCCACCTACCCCACTTCACTCCCTAAAGCACCATATGTATCCTTCCACCTACCACCTCGCCTCCTAAAGCACCATCAAAAACCCCAAAATAAAAAGGAAATTCACATGAGGACCACAAGGCCTACATCACCCATGCTCTACCAAGGTTTTAAAGCACACAACCGAATTAATTCTAGGTCAAGGCCGTGTGGTGGAAACATCCCCTTCTCTCTGATCTCCCTCTCCAATCCCACACCTCTTTATCCCGGGAATACACAGGAGATTCCAGATTCCCAACACCCCCAGGCTACAGCGTTGGGAAGAAGAGGAATACTGTCTCCACTTTGTTCCGCCTCGTCCACTTAGCCCTAACCCAAATTGACGTTCCGTTTTTCCCACCGGCTTCTCCAAGGTGACGGGAGCGGGGAAATAAAACGATGGGGAATGAGGGATCATAATTCAGAAGGCCTTAACAAAACAAATTGCATTAAGGTTTTCCCGGTCCAGAGCGACTCGGACCCTAATGGGTGCAGGTTTGTTTTAGCCGTAAATTACGCTCTGCAGAGGAAAGGTTTTCCCCAGAGGCCTCTGGTCATTTACACTCTTAATGACTTATCGGGCAACACAAAGAACACATCTAATTGCTTTGGCTCCTCTATACCGTGGGTCGACCAAACATAACACACTGGAGGGTAGCGAGGAGAGAGAGTGGAGAGAGAGAGAGAGAGAGAGGTGTAGAATGCCATAGGTCCATCAAGCACACAGAGGGAGGGAGTACCATGAGAGAGGAAGAGCGGTGGGGAAAAGTTTGTAAAAGAGTAAGGGTATTTGAAAGTCCTTACGTTACATAGGAAGGCCTTCTGTAACACCTCACACCACTGCTATCTCGTCTCATCATGTGAGCCTATGAGAAAACCACAATTATAAACTGGGTGGTTCGATCCCTGAATTCTGATTCGCTGACAGCCGTTGTATATCAGACCGTATACCATGGGTATATATTTATTTTTACTGCTGTAATTACATTGGTAACTAGTTTATAATAACAATAAGGCACCTCTGGTGTTTGTGGTATATTGCCAATACACCACAGCTAAGGGCTGTAACCAGGCACTCCCCGCTATGTCGTGCTTAAGAACAACCCTTAGCCGTGGTATATTGCTTAAATATAACATACAGGGGTGAAAGTATAATTCATTTATTCCCGATACGGGACCCCCTGTGTGTGTATAGGCCTAATTATAGAAGTACATATAGAATCCTGATTAATTCAACAGGCTTTCTGTGGGCCTAGTCAAAGTAGTTTGTCATTTAACTTTTAAAATGTATTACCTTTTATTGTGGCAACCAGTCATGATGTTTTTATCTGATTGTCGAACAATCACTTCAAAAGGCTCCTTTACTAGGCTACCCACGCATGTTCATCCACTCGCAACATTATGTCCAGCCTCCAAACGGTGTTGAATGGAAAGAGACAACTGGTACACAATGACATTTGCCGATTATCATTGGGCCACATTGCTTTTCTTGACATTTAGTTTGAATTGTGATAGGCTTATGTTTTACCAGTACGGTGTACCCCCACTATTTATTTTGTCGGTAAGTCGGTCCCAGACCGCCTTACTTTCACCCCTGATAACAGGTAGCATATAGCTAACATATGTTAGGCTATAAGACAAAGCCTGTACACACCAGAACATGATTGAAGAGGTGGTTAATAAATAATAGCCCTTCCTCTGTTATAAATCCATTAAAATGGTGCCTGCGCCCAAGTTTTTCTTGTTTTCCCTCAATAATAGATGAAGACAAATTCCTGCAGGTTCTAATTAGATCAACAGGAAATTAGTATTTATTGGAATGCGGGCCCTTGGAAAAGGTCATACTGAATATTTACTCAACAGCTACCTCACCACAGCCATGCTATCAGACTATTCATGGTCCCCACTAAAGGTTTAATAGAAATTCTATTTTCCAATAGATACAGTCGTTAGTGTTTTAGCCAGTATAGAGGGAGGGTGGGAGCGACAGAGAGAGACAGATAGAGAAGAGAGAGACAGAGAGAGATGCACTCTTAGAAATAATGGTACGGTTAGGGTACAAATTGTTCCCTAGGGTACAAAATATCAAAATACATTTAATGTACCTTCAAAGGTACCCACATGAAATGATCTCACGTGGTATTATTTGTTACCTTGTAGGGCACATGTGCGCATAATGTAAACTGAACAAAAATATAATAGCAACAATTTCAATGATTTTACTGAGTTACAGTTCATATAAGGAAATCAGTCAATTTAAATAAATAAATTAGGCCCTAATCTATGGATTTCACATGATTGGGCTGGGGCGCAGCCATGGGTGGGCCTGGGAGGGCATAGGCCCACACACTTGGCAGCTGACCCAGCCAATCAGAAGTAGTTTTTCCCCTCAAAAGGGCTTCATTACAGGAAGAAGGAAATAACTACAGCGCAGTATTCCTAATCCTGGGCAGTAGGACTGCTATGTACTGTAACTGGTATGTCTTGGCACTGATCTACGGAGGAGGGTTGTCAAGAGCAAAGATAATTCCTCAGCTGCTCGCATAAGATGGGGAGGTAGAGCAGGCATTGGCCCGGCTGCATGAACCAATTGCAGAAAAGACTGGACAAGAAAGGAATTACCATACTGACTGATCTGCAGCTCAATGGGAAGTGTTCTCCAAAACGGAGCCAAGTCATCTTTTCCATGTAGGGGAAAAAACTCACGTCAGAATCCTAAAAAGGTCTGAGAGGGTTTCTCAGTAAACCCTGGAAACCTGCCCTCCAGTAGAACAGAGGAGTGGGTATGGTTAGGGTTAGCCTGCCTTGTACAAAGTAGCAACATATTTAATCGGGAAAACCGAAACGGAGTATATACCAGAATTGTAATCAGATGCAAAAAGACACAAGGCAAGGGGAAAAGGGCCACAGTGGATAGTGAAAGACCTGCGGAAGGAGTAGCAAATGTTAAACACGAAGAGAGAAAATAGGGCATAGAGCCATAGGCCCTGCACACTATCCTCCTCATCCACCAGGGCTGTGCCTAGGTTGGCTGACCCATCTTACTTCCCTTAGGAGGGATAGAGGGCCGGATCCTTGCTGTGGCGACTGCTTCCCTAGAGGTTTGGCCTCATTCAGGGGCCTAGCCTGAGTCTTGACAGGCTGCTGCGTCACCGGGGATCTCAGTTCCCCAAGGTTAGCTTGTTGCCCCCTCCCAGCTGTGAGGCCGGGGAGAGATTCAGAAATGGCACAAGTTGAATGCTTCGCCATTTTCTTATGCATGTCACACCTGTGCCGCATGGCAGCGACAGTTGGCCCGAACATCTACTTGGATGTCACTGGGTTATCGAGGCTGTCTACCTTTCATTTGTCTGTTAAAAACTTGTTTGGGATAGGGGGCAGCATTTTCACTTTTGGATGAATAGCGTTCCCAGAGTGAACTGCCTCCTACTCAGTCCCAGATGCTAATTATTGGATAGAAAACACTCTGAAGTTTCTAAAACTGTTTGAATAATGTCTGTGAGTATAACAGAACTCATATGGCAGGCAAAATCCTGAGACAAAATCCAAACAGGAAGTGGGAAATCTGAGGTTTGTAGTTTTTGAACACACCCCTATTGAATACACAGTGGGATATGGGTTATTTTGCACTTCCGAAGACTTCCACTAGATGTGAAGGGGAGCCGGATGGGAGTCTGCCTACAGCCTTGTTCTCAGTCACAAAGTTTACACTTGAGAGGTAGCTCTTGTTCCATTGCTTTTCTACAGACAATGGAATTCTCTAGTTGGAACATTATTGAACTTTTATGATAAAAACATCCTAAAGATTGATTCTATACTTAGTTTGACAAGTTTCTTCGATCTGTACTATAATTTTTGGAACTTTTCGCCCGAATGGACCAGATCGCGCTTTTGGATTTGTTTACCAAACGCCTTAACAAAAGAAGCTATTGGACATAAATGGACATAAATGATGGACATTATCAAACAAAACAAGCATTTATTGTGGAACTGCGGTTCCTGGGAGTGCATTATGATGAAGATCATCAAAGGTAAGTGAATATTTATGCTATTTATGAATCATGTTGACTACCCAACATGGCGGATATTTCTCTGGCTGGTTTGGGCTCTGAGCGCCATTCTCAGATTATGCTTTTTCCGTTAAAAGAAATCTGACACAGCGGTTGCATTAAGGAGAAGTGTATCTAAAGTTCCATGTATAATAGTTGTATTTTCATCAACATTTATTATGAGTATTTCTGTGAATTCATGTGGCTCTCTGCAATATCCCTGCATGTTTTGGAACTACTGAACGTAACACGCCAATGTAAAATAACTTTACCGAACAAAACATACATGTATTGTGTAACATGAAGTCCTATGAGTGTCATCTGATGAAGATCATCAAAGGTTAGTGATTAATTTTATCTCTATTTGTGCTTTTTATGACTCCTCTCTTTGGCTGGAAAAATGGCTGGGTTTTTCTGTGAGTTGGTGATGACCTAACATAATCGTTTGTGGAGCTTTCGCTGTAAAGTATTTTTTAAATCAGACACTGTGGCTGGATTAACGAGAATGTAATCTTTAAAATGGTGCTTAATACTTGTATGTTTAAGAAAGAGGAGACGGCCACTCGATGCTAAGTCTGGCCGTGGCCCGCTTGCAGACATGAAGGAGCCCAAAGTACACTGGTGGGGGGCAGCTCCACCACTCTTGGCTGGGTTTTTCTGTGAGTTGGTGTGAGTTGGTGATGAGGCCTGCGGTTTCTGAGAGGGCGGGAGAGCGGGGTCATCAGTCCCCATCTCCTGAGCTATCTCCAGGGATATCCGTGAGATGAATCCCATCATCATCTTCAACATCCCCTAACTCATCTTCATCTGACATTACATTGCCAGACAGTGAGGGGAGGGAGTCGAGGCTATCTATGACCTTGCCCAAACTGGGCTTGGTTGTAGAGAGCATGAGCTTCAGCGGTCTGCAGTGCTCACAGGACTCAGGGTCTTTGGGCATGTCCCTTATCCAAGCAATTGGTGCATAGAGGGTGGGATGCCTGCAATCACACCTGAACCCTTGTACATGTGACTATTAAACACTCTGAATCGCTGAATCACTCTGAATCTCAGCTAGCCATGATGTTAGCTACCAATGGATCATTTCTAAGCCAAAATTAAACCTACCGTTTAGTACTCAACCTCTCGTCAGCGTCTGAAGACTCGACATCAATATACTTCATGGTTCACTTGTGAGATGTTAATCTGGAAAACAGGTAGGTATCCAGTCAATCTGAGGAGAGCGACAATAGAGTAGTAATGCTCTTTGTGTGGAAGTGAAGTGAGAATAACCAGAGGGTGGGAAAGTGGCTCCTTTTAATGTAGGTGAGGGTCTCACCTCATTCGCAACTCTACCTGTCTGTCTCCAACAGATACTTTTGATAGGTACTTCCGACAGTAGGTGATCATTAGCAAATCCCCACGTGAGATATAGAAATTAATAAATGAAGTAGAACTAGTGAAGATGAGTGAAGTGAAGATGAGAAGAGGTTTTAACATGGAGTCTGATATAAAACCTACTAAAATGGTGTGATCATGCACGTTATAAGATTATGATAGGAAAGAGAGACCAACCATACTACCTGTAAATGTCTAACTACGGTAGTCCTCGTGTGGTATTGGAACTCCAATAGAAATGTTTAGTGTTCACATTGGTTCCTTGGACTCACCGAATGGAATGAACTGGGATTCATTTTCCTCCCACCCCTTCAGGATTTCATCCTCCTTTCTTTAATTTCCTAAAGTGGCCGCAGAGGTGCACAATCAATCAATCAATCAAATGTATTTATAAAGCCCTTTTTTACATCGGCAGCTGTCACAAAGTGCTATACAGAAACCCAACCTAAAACCCTAAACAGCAAGCAATGCAGATGTAGAAGCACATTGGCTAGGAAAAACTCACTAGAAAGGTAGGAACCTAGGAAGAAACCTAGAGAGGAACCATGCTCTGAGGGGTTGACAGTCCTCTTCTGGCTGTGCCGGGTGGAGATTATAAGAGTACATGGGTATTTAAGGCCAGATTGTTCTTCAAGATGTTCAAACCTTCATAGATGACGAGCAAGGACAAATTATGATCACAGTGGTTGTAGAGGGTGCAACAGGTCAGTACCTGAGGAGTAAATGTCAGATGGCTTTTCATAGCCGAGCATTCCGAGGTCGAGACAGCAAGTGCGGTGGAGAGAGAGAGTCGAAAACAGCAGGTCCCGGACAAGGTAGCACGTTCGGTGAACAGGTCAGGGTTCCCCAGCCGCAGGCACAACAGTTGAAACTGGAGCAGCAGCACAGCCAGGTGGACTTGGGACAGCCAGGAGTCATCAGGCCAGGTCGTCCTGAGGCATGATCCTAGATGTACCGGGAGGGGAGGGAAAAAGTGAGAATTAGACAGGAGAATTACACCAGATATAACAGACTGATTCTAGCCCCCCGGTACATAGACTATTGCAGCATAGATACTGGAGACTGAGACAGGGGGGGCTCAGGGGACACTGTGGCCCCGTCCGACGATGCCCCCGGACAGGGCCAACCAAGCAGGATATGACCCCACCCACTTTGCAAAAGCACAGCCCCCACACCAGTAGAGGATATCAGCGAACCACTAACTTACTACCCTGAGACAAGGCTGAGAAGATCTCCTCCCCGGCACGTCCTACACTTCTCCTTTTGGATGAGGTGATTGTGCGAGGGCTAAGGCACTGGAAGAAACTGAGGATGGGGTAGAGGAACGCTTGAAGATTTACTAGATTTGCACACTTATTCTCTTCCATTTGGAATGAAAGAGGCGGAGAAGTGAAGGGGGGACAAGGGGATCTCACTCTCTCTGGGGCTTTAGGCATAGCTGTGGGAAGTAGGGGTCCTGATAAATATGAATAAATACACATTTTAGTGAACTAGGCTTTATTTCACCCACCACCCCCTCTTCCGTTGAACGCTCCCAACCTAAAACATCTTCCAGCAGCCATGGATTTAGGGAGAGTGTTACATTGTGTAAGTATGTGTGGCGAGAGAGGTTTGTGTGCCTGTGTGTTTATTTCACTATAAAGGGAATAGGGTGCCATTTGGGACACAGACAGAGGCCATTCTCTGTTATTGGACTGTCTGTGTACATACACGGAATAATTCTAGACAGACCTTTTCTCATTCATTTAGTCTTCATTTTACTCTACCCACAATGCATTGTGTTCCAAATCATCCCCTCCTCCACTTCCTTCTTCTCCTCTTTTTCTTCAAACTCTCCCTCTGTTCTGGGATCACTGGGGTGTTGAAATGACTTTCTCCCGTGTCTAAATGGTAAAAGTAAAAAGCGTGGGGGAAAAAGTGAAAAAAAACAGAGGGAAAATGAATGTGCGACCAGTGAGATGGCTGGAGGATGGAGGAGAGAAGGAGAGAGAGAAAGAAAATTGGGTGTTAATATTGATTTTGGTTAATTAGATTCCTATCATGGTCCCGGAGGGTTGGAAAGCGGCTCCTTGTAAGGCTCCATGTTTGAGTCTGAGCCGCCAGAAGGAAAGAAAGGGTTTCTAGAATGAGAGGAATTCCATTTAGAACAGCAGTCTTTCTGTTTGGTCACAGCCAAAAGGAATCAGTTGGTTTTAAAATGTTTGATGTATTCAAAGCCCACTGGATTACTCTGATCCCCCTTTTCTCTCTATTTCTAATTATACTGTTTTTTTCTAATTATACTCTTTTGTCTTTTTCCTCCTCTCCCTCCACCACTTAGTTTCCATTCTTCCCCCTCTCTTTTTCTCTCTCTCTCTCACCCTCTTTCTCTCATCATTTGCATGATTTCTTCAGGGTCTGTGTGTGTGTCTGTGTAAAGTGGCTACGGAGCGCTAGTCTTCTCTCAGCAGCAGTTTTATCCACAGCCATCATCTATCGCATGAATGAATGTGGTTCCATGAACATGGACGATTAGCTGGGAACACGTGTAGCCCACAGGATAGTAAGCCTAACCCACATGGGTGGGTTTTAGTGTATAAGGCACACACACACACACACACACACACACACACACACACACACACATGCACGCACACACGCACTCCCACTCTTCTTCCCTGTCCAATACCTGCTTGTTCCGCTAGCAGCTCACCTAGCTCCAACTCGCACATTTCTCCGTCTGTTGGAGCTTCGTCAAGGAGACCTACAACTAGCTACAGGCGATGCCTACTAGCTCTAAAGAGAGCTGTCAACCGTTTCTCCCCCTTCCTCCCACTTTTCCCCAACTATGTAATAATACAAATGAGGCAGACATTAAAATAGTCAACCCAAACATGAGCTTTAAATCAAATTTCAAATCAAATTTATTTATATAGCCCTTCGTACATCAGCTGATATTTCAAAGTGCTGTACAGAAACCCAGCCTAAAACCCCAAACAGCAAGCAATGCAGGTGTAGAAGCACAGTGGCTTGGAAAAACTCCCTAGAAAGGCCAAAACCTAGGAAGAAACCTAGAGAGGAACCAGGCTATGTGGGGTGGCCAGTCCTCTTCTGGCTGTGCCGGGTGGAGATTATAACAGAACATGGCCAAGATGTTCAAATGTTCATAAATGACCAGCATGGTCATATAATAATAAGGCATAAGGCCAACCCAGACAGGATGATCACATCAGTGACTCAACCCACTCAGGTGACGCACCCCTCCCAGGGACGGTATGAAAGAGCCCTAGTAAGCCAGTGACTCTGTAATAGGGTTAGAGGCAGAGAATCCCAGTGGAAAGAGGGGAACCGGCCAGGCAGCGACAGCAAGGGCGGTTCGTTGCTCCCGAGCCTTTCCGTTCACCTTCCCACTCCTGGGCCAGACTACACTCAATCATATGACCCACTGAAGAGATGAGTCTTCAGTAAAGACTTAAAGGTTGAGACAGAGTTTGCGTCTCTGACATGGGTAGGCAGACTGTTCCATAAAAATGGAGCTCTATAGCAGAAAGCCCTGCCTCCAGCTGTTTGCTTAGAAATTCTAGGGACAATTAGGAGGCCTGCGTCTTGTGACCGTAGCGTACGTGTAGGTATGTACGGCAGGACCAAATCAGAGAGATAGGTAGGAGCAAGCCCATGTAATGCTTTGTTGGTTAGCAGTAAAACCTTGAAATCAGCCCTTGCTTTGACAGGAAGCCAGTGTAGGGAGGTTAGCACTGGAGTAATATGATCAAATTTTTGGGTTCTAGTCAGGATTCTAGCAGCCGTATTTAGCACTAACTGAAGTTTATTTGGTGCTTTATCCGGGTAACTGGAAAGTAGAGCATTGCAGTAGTCTAACCTAGAAGTGACAAAAGCATGGATACATTTTTCTGCATCATTTTTGGACAGAAAGTTTCTGATTTTTGCCATGTTACGCAGATGGAAAAAAGCTGTCCTTGAAATGGTCTTGATATGTTCTTCAAAAGAGAGATCAGGGTCCAGAGTAACGCCGAGGTTTGAGGTTTGAGACGACTGTACAACCATTAAGATTAATTGTCAGATTCAACAGAATATCTCTTTGTTTCTTGGGACCTAGAACAAGCATCTCTGTTTTGTCCGAGTTTAAAAGTAGAAAGTTTGCAGCCATCCACTTCCTAATGTCTGCAACACATGCTTCTAGCGAGGGCAATTTTGGGGCTTCACCATGTTTCATTGAAATGTACAGCTGTGTGTCATCCGCATAGCAGTGAAAGTTAACATTATGTTTTCGAATGACATCCCCAAGGGGTAAAATATATAGTGAAAACAATAGTGGTCCTAAAACGGAACCTTGAGGAACACCGAGATTTACAGTTGATTTGTCAGAGGACAAACCATTCACAGAGACAAACTGATATCTTTCCGACAGATAAGATCTAAACCAGGCCAGAACTTGTCCATGTAGACCAATTTGGGTTTCCAATCTCTCCAATCTCTCCAAAAGAATGTGGTGATAGCAGCACTAAGGTCTAGGAGCACGAGGACAGATGCAGAGCCTCGGTCTGATGCCATTAAAGGTCATTTACCACCTCCACAAGTGCAGTCTCAGTGCTATGATGGGGTCTAAAACCAGACTGAAGCATTTCGTATACATTGTTTGACTTCAGGAAGGCAGTGAGTTGCTGCGCAACAGCCTTTTCAAAATTTTTTGAGAGGAATGGAAGATTCGATATAGGCCGATAGTTTTTATATTTTCTGGGTCAAGGTTTGGCTTTTTCAAGAGAGGCTTTATTACTGCCACTTTTAGTGAGTTTGGTACACATCCGGTGGATAGAGAGCCGTTTATTATGTTCAACATAGGAGGGCCAAGCACAGGAAGCAGCTCTTTCAGTAGTTTAGTTGGAATAGGGTCCAGTATGCAGCTTGAAGGTTTAGAGGCCATGATTATTTTCATCATTGTGTCAAGAGATATAGTACTAAAACACTTGAGCGTCTCTCTTGATCCTAGGTCCTGGCAGAGTTGTGCAGACTCAGGACATCTGAGCTTTGAAGGAATACGCAGATTTAAAGAGGAGTCCGTAATTTGCTTTCTAATAATCATGATATTTTCCTCAAAGAAGTTCATGAATGTATCACTGCTAAAGTGAAAGCCATCCTCTCTTGGGGAATGCTGCTTTTTAGTTAGCTTTGCGACAGTATCAAAAAGGAATTTCGGATTGTTCTTATTTTCCTCAATTAAGTTAGAAAAATAGGATGATCGAGCAGCAGTAAGGGCTCTTCGGTACTGCACAGTACTGTCTTTCCAAGCTAGTCGGAAGACTTACAGTTTGGTGTGGCGCCATTTCCGTTCCAATTTTCTGGAAGCATGCTTCAGAGCTCGGGTATTTTCTGTGTACCAGGGAGCTAGTTTCTTATGAGAAATGTTTTTAGTTTTTAGGGGTGCAACTGCATCTAGGGTATTGCGCAAGGGTAAATTGAGTTCCTCAGTTAGGTGGTTAACTGATTTTTGTCCTCTGGCATCCTTGGGTAGACAGAGGGAATCTGGAAGGACATCAAGGAATCTTTGTGTTGTCTGTGAATTTATAGCACGACTTTTGATGTTCCTTGGTTGGGGTCTGAGCAGATTATTTGTTGCAATTGCAAACGTAATAAAATGGTGGTTCGATAGTCCAGGATTATGAGGAAAAACATTAAGATCCACAACATTTAATCCATGGGACAAAACTAGGTCCAGAGTATGACTGTGACAGTGAGTGGGTCCAGAGACATGTTGGACAAAACCCACTGAGTCGATGATGGCTCCGAAAGCCTTTTGGAGTGGGTCTGTGGAATATTGAATATTACCAGGGGCCAGGGTGAATATTGGTGAATATTAAAGTCACAAAAGATTATAATATTATCTGCTATGACTACAAGGTCCGATAGGAATTCAGGGAACTCAGTGAGGAACGCTGTATATGGCCCAGGAGGCCTGTAAACAGTAGCTATAAAAAGTGATTGAGTAGGCTGCATAGATTTCATGACTAGAAGCTCAAAAGACGAAAACGTCATTTTTTTTTGTAAATTGAAATTTGCTATTGTAAATGTTAGCAACACCTCCGCCTTTGCGGGATGCACGGGGGATATGGTCACTAGTGTAGCCAGGAGCTGAGGCCTCATTTAAATTCATCAGGCTTAAGCCATGTTTCAGTCAGGCCAATCACATCAAGATTATGATCAGTGATTAGTTCATTGACTATAATTGCCTTTGAAGTAAGGGATCTAACAAGTAGCCCTATTTTGAGATGTGAGGTATCATGATCTCTTTCAATAATGACAGGAATGGAGGAGGTCTTTATCCTAGTGAGATTGCTAAGGCGAACACCGCCATGTTTAGTTTTGCCCAACCTAGGTCGAGGCACAGACAGAGGAGGAGTTAGAGCCCTGTCTATGTTGGTAGATAAGATGAGAGCACCCCTCCAGCTAGGATGGAGTCCGTCACTCCTCAGCAGGTCAGGCTTGGTCCTGTTTGTGGGTGAGTCCCAGAAAGAGGGCAAATTATCTACAAATTCTATCTTTTGGGAGGGGCAAAAAACAGTTTTCAACCAGCGATTGAGTTGTGAGACTCTGCTGTAGAGCTTATCACTCCCCCTAACTGGGAGGGGGCCAGAGACAATTACTCGATGCCGACACATCTTTCTAGCTGATTTACACGCTGAAGCTATGTTGCGCTTGGTGACCTCTGACTGTTTCATCCTAACATCGTTGGTGCCGACGTGGATAATATCTCTATACTCTCTACACTCTCCAGTTTTAGATTTAGCCAGCACCATCTTCAGATTAGCCTTAACGTCGGTAGCCCTGCCCCCTGGTAAACAGTGTATGATCGCTGGATGATTCGTTTTAAGTCTAATACTGCGGGTAATGGAGTCGCCAATGACTAGAGTTTTCAATTTGTCAGAGCTAATGGTGGGAAGCTTCGGCGTCTCAGACCCCGTAACGGGAGTTGTAGAGACAAGAGAAGGCTCGGCCTCTGACTCCGACTCGCTGCTTAATGGGGAAAACCGGTTGAAAGTTTCTGTCGGCTGAATGAGCGACACCGGTTGAGCATTCCTACAGCATTTCCTTCCAGAAACTGTGAGAAAGTTGTCCGGCTGCGGGGACCTTGCGAGGGGATTTATACTAACATTACTATCTGTACTTTCTGGTGGCACAGATGCTGTTTCATCCTTTCCTACACTGAAATTACCCTCGCCTAACGATTGCGTCTGAAGCTTTAAACAGCTACATCAATCATTTAAAAAACCATGAATGAAATGGTGTGCTTCAGCATTTCTACATTATTTGCCATGAGGTGGAGCACACACCTATCAGATCGGGAAGACTATTGCCGCCACCTACTGTACAATATATTATACTTTACGATACAACATTGGGAAAAGGAAAAGGAGAAATTACCATGCCAAATATTTGCCCTCATTATAAACCCCATACCACTATTTAACTCTATCTAATCATGCTCCAGGCCATGTGCCTTGGAGGACAGAACATTGCCACTCAACACCACTGCAACTCTTCTGCAGTAAAACCTTGCAATCCCAAGTACTTCTCTGCAGCTGCCACAAAAACTCTATTTTCTGTGACTTACGATCCATTTCTGCAGTTCAGTTGACAAACATAACTATGAATGCTAAGAAACCCACCTCACGGAAGCACATATCATTCCCATCACTCTCTATTGGTCTCTGCCTCCTCACAGGAATCCTCTCAGGATTTCTCGCCCTGTACCCATCTTCCTCCACTACTCTCTTCACTGTCTGAGCATATGACACTTTCTGCCATAGGCACCCCCACAGCTAACACACACAACTTTTTCCATGGATACTACACATTCCTTCAATGCATGGCCTCCTGCACACTTCTCATATCTAGGAATCTTCCTCCTACACACTGCTGGAACATGACCATAAGCAACAGCATCCCAGACTCGCCTCATCACTGTTGACGTTGAGACTGGTGTTTTGCGGGTACTATTTAATGAAGCTACCAACAGCAGTTTGCGCTGTTCTGTGAAGGGAGTAGTACACAGCGTTGTACCAGATCTTCAGTTTCTTGGCAGGTTATCGCATGGAATATCCTTCATTTCTCAGAACAAGAATAGACTGACGAGTTTCAGAAGAAAGATCTTTGTTACTGGGCATTTTGAGCCTGTAATCAAACCCACAAATGCTGATGCTCCAGATACTCAACTAGTCTAAAGAAGGCCAGGTTTATTGCTTCTTTAATCAGTACAACTGTTTTCAACTGTGCTAACATAATTGCAAAAGGGTTTTCTAATGATCAATTAACCTTTTAAAATGGTAAACTTGGAATAGCTAATACAACATGCCATTGGAACACAAGAGTGATGGTTGCTGATAATGGGCCTCTTTTATTTTTTTATTTTTTTACTTTTAATATTTCTTTATTTAACCAGGTAGGCTAGTTGAGAACAAGTTCTCATTTGCAACTGCGACCTGTCCAAGATAAAGAATAGCAGTTCGACACATACAACAACACAGAGTTACACATGGAATGAACAAAACATACAGTCAATAATACAGTAGAAAAAAAGAAAACAAAGTCTATATACAGTGAGTGCAAATAAGGTCAAATAAGGGAGTTAAGGCAATAAATAGGCCGTAGTGGTGAAGTAATTACAATATGGCAATTAAACACTGGAATGGTAGATGTGCAAAAGATGGATGTGCAAGTAGAGATAATGTGGTGCAAAAGGAGCTAAATAAATAAATACAGTATGGGGATGAGGTAGATAGATGGTCTGTATACAGATGGGCTATGAACAGGTGCAGTGATCTGTGAGCTGCTATGACAGCTGGTTCTTAAAGCTAGTGAGGGAGATGGGAATCTCCAGCTTCAGTGATTTTTGCACTTCGTTCCAGTCAGTTCCAGTAGAGAACTGGAAGGAAAGGCGACCAAAGGAGGATTTGGCTTTGGGGGTGACCAGTGAGATATACCTGCTGGAGTGTGTGCTACGAGTGGGTGCTGCTATGGTGACCAGCGAGCTGACATAGGGTGGGCTTTACCTAGCAGTGACTCTGTATGCCTATGTAGATATTTCATTTAAAAAATCAGTCAATTCCAGCTACAATAGTCATTTACAACATTAACAATGTCTACACTGTATTTCTGATCAATTTGATGTTATCTTAATGAAAAAAATGGCTTTTCTCTCAAAAACAAGGACATTTCTAATTAACCCCAAACTTTTGAACGGTAGTGTAGGATTCGGCCCAAATTGGGTATCATGTCTTTTGACCGGAACCCTGTGGGAATATGGTGCCATTTGGGACGCAAACCTTACTGGGACGCAAACATTATTATTCATTAATTCATTAATAATCGATAGATAATATATATATATCCCTGTAGTAGACGAAGCACTGTAACAGGAAATAATCAGGTTGGTTTCCTGGTTTAAACAGGGATCACATTCCAGCCTGGCCCTGATTATGTGGCTGCTAAATTGATGCACATGTCCATTAATCAACCTATCAGTTATTGAATGTGGCAATGCATTGATTTTCAAGAATGCAGATTTGTATGTCCCAGGTAGTGGTTGTGATACTATAGGGCAGGATTTCCTAAACTCGGTCCTGGGGCTCCCTCTGGGTTCATGTTTTGGTTTTTGCTCTAGCGCTACAAAGCTGATTCAAATGATCAATGCTTGATGATGAGTTAGTTATTTTAATCAGCTGTGTAGTGCTAGAGCAAAAACCAAAAGAAGGACTGAGTTTGGGAAACCCTGGTATAGGGGGCTTTTAATTCTGTCACGGTGAGATGAAGTAGGAAGAGATGAGAAGAGAGGACTCCGGTCTAAAGTAGTACCTAGTCAGGACTATAGGGTCAGGCCTGTGGGGTCAAGCCTGTCCAGCATTCTGCACCCCTCAAGGCATGTGTCAGCAGGATGTCATTGGTATCAGAATGTCTCACAATCACGTGGTCGATCAGGTGCCAGTATTTGTTCTTTTCTTTCTGCTGAACAAGGTGTTATTGATGAGATCATCTTTGGCACATAGAGTTAGCATGCCATTCACATTTTTGTTTATTAAGTCTGTTAAGAACACATTCTTATTTTCAATGACGGACTAGGAACAATGGGTTAACTGCCTTGTTCAGGGACAGAACAACAGATTTTTACCTTGTCAGCTCAGGGATTCGATCTTGCAACCTTCCGGTTACTAGTCCAACACTCTAACCACTAGGCTACCTGCCACCCCAACACCATGCCTACCTGGCACTCCACTCCATATCCTGTTGTTCTGTCCCACTCTAGCGTTGAAGTCACCCAGTAGAAAGATATTGTCATTCCTGGGGATGTGGTGAATGGCCTTATCTAATGACTGCTAGAAGCTGTCCTTTGCCTCATTTACAGAGGGTAACGTTGGTGTGTATTCACTGAGAAGGTTCACATCTTGGCTAGGAGGATACGGAGAGACATGAGTCTTTCACTAATGCCGACAGGTATTGCGGTGAGGCTGGGTGTTCATAATTGCCTGTCCCACACTGTGCTGATGTTTACCACCCGGCGGGTAACCTTTCCACCCGGAGAGTGATCTTTCCAGAAGGAGGTGTAGCCTTGTCCTTCCTCTTTCAGTGAATCTTCAACCAGGAATGTGGTCTCACTCAGGGCAGCATTATCAGTGTTGTCGCACCTTAGCTCTGCAGCGATCAGAGCTGTTCTCCGATGGGGTCTGTCGTTATTGTCGTCGGTGTCCAAAAGAGTTCTGATGTTCTGATGTTGCCAGTTTTAGGTGAATTATTTTCTCTTGCATTTTTCGACAGCTGAGTGGAACTTCCGATAGGTGCATTAGCCTATCCAGGAAGGAGTGAGTGTGCCATTTTTAGGCCATCTTTTCTAGGCCTCTCGCCAGCTGGGGTGAGCAGTGTGGCTCCTAAATAGGGCTGTTCAGTCACACAGGGGTCTCCCGAGAGCAGCTGCCACTCAAGTCCCAACTACTGGCGACCATAATAGCCCTGTGCCGCTGGAGTGCAGGGGTCTGATTAAGAACTTCCGGTGCAGTCACTCCTGCCCCCGTTACCAGACACCCCAAAGCTGCCAGGCTTTAGTTCGGTGTCCGGTTGATGTTTTCACTCAGGTCAGAAGTGGATACTTGCTCAAAGGAGGTTATTTAAAGTGCCACTTAGGGTGTGCAATCCCCAACAGCACTACTTCACTGTAGGAAGGTGGATTCCAGTGGCAAGGGGGGAAACCCAGTGTGACCAGGATCTTCCGTAGCTCCAGGAGGCTGCTGGATCCCCAGTCTGTTGGGATCCACCTATCACGCACAGCCAGCACACTGCTTTTCTCAAAAGTATTACACTACATAGGGAATAGGATGCCTTTTGGGACCATGTTTGAGAGCCTTCTCTCCCTCTCAGAGTCCATTGCCTTCAGTCATTTGACAAGTGTAAGGTCATGTATGAGTCCAAAATTAATCTGAGCATGTAGACATTGGGAAGGCCAACGCAACACACGGGCAGTGAAACTTTCCCTCCACATATCACTTCCTGATTTATCTTCCATGCATATGTTTGTCTGTGGCCTATAGAAGGTGTGTGAGTGAGTTCCTGTGTACGAGGGCATGGGGCACATGTGTATTTGTGTGTGTTTGTGTTTGTGTGTGTGTGTGTGCGCGCGTGTGTGTGTGTGTGTGTATAGAGACAATGTGTGTGTGTCTCTGAGTCTATCTCAGCTAAAAGGATGATTAAGGGGTCCTGGCCTTTAAATAGGCAATCCTGTTGACCTAATTTAGACTGCAGATCAATCCAGCTCTCGCCACTCTCATTGAGACGCACACCATCGATTTTCTCCTTCCTTTTCCCCTGCCAGACTCTCGATACGGTAGGGGCAGGAGGGGAGGAGGGGCAGTAGTGGGAGGGGACCGGGAGGTAAAAGCGGAGTGGAGGGGGAGGTTGGCGAAAGGTAACTGCCCCTTACTCATGTGGACGACTCATAGTGTACAGTGTATTGTTTGCCTACAATTTACCCACAAACAAGCCCACAAATTAAGAGACCATGAAACACACACACACATACACACACACATACACACACATGCACGCGCACACAGACACAGAGTCCCCAAGCGCTGTCTGTAATATATGCATCCCTAGATGAGTGCGTGGTTTGCTTTAATATAATTAGAGCTAGATCGATACAGGGCTCATCTCCAGGTGAGTCACGGTCTAGGACACACACACACACATTAACTCATTGTTGTCTCTTGTTTTCATGTCTGCATGTGGTTTTGAACAAGCCTTACTCTCTGAGAGACACAGTCTTCATAGTCACCAGTAGAAACCTGTGCATTATGTCCACTTACATGAACAATAACCATGAGTGTATGGTAGTGTTTAGATAGGCCAGCTCCACTTACATGAACATTAACCATGAGTGTATGGTAGTGTTTAGATAGGCCAGCACCACTTACATGAACATTAACCATGAGTGTATGGTAGTGTTTAGATAGGCCAGCACCACTTACATGAACATTAACCATGAGTGTGCTGCTTGCCAGAACCACTTATGTGCTGCTTGCCAGAACCACTTCCACTATGTGTGTGTGGGTGTTCAAAACATCTTGAATATTTCGGCACTTTACAACTTTCTCACCCCCAAGCAAAATGGTCTCACCACAACTCCTGAGAGAGTATGGAGAGGAGAGCGAACTTGAGTTTGACAGTAACCACACTAGTATATGTCTGAGATAGAGAGAGAGTGTCACGGTCGTCCTCCTCTTCATCTGAAGAGGAGAGGCGAGAAGGATCGGACCAAAATGCGGCGTCGTAAGTGTCCATGGTAAATCTTTAATACCGAAAGTACTGACACTGTATACAAAACAATAAACAAATGACGACCGTGAAGCTACAACATAGACAATCACCCACAAACAAACAGTGCAACCCAGGCTACCTAAGTATGATTCTCAATCAGAGACAACTAATGACACCTACCTCTGATTGAGAACCATACTAGGCCGAAACATAGAAATACCCAAATCATAGAAAAACAAACATAGACTGCCCACCCAACTCACGCCCTGACCATACTAAATAAATACAAAACAAAGGAAATAAAGGTCAGAACGTGACAGAGAGATGGCCATTGTCACAGAAACATCTATCTTCAGATATGAGTCATGGTAGTTTCACACATGGGTTGGAAGAATTTGGAGGTAGCAATGAGATCCAGAGAGAGAGGAGAGACAGGTTTGGGGATAGGTAAGAGAAGAGATGTGGGAAGGAGGAATTCAAGTACAGTATGTCTATTTTGGTTGGGGCTGTCTTAAATTATACATGTAGGCTGTCCTCCACTTTTTCTCTCTTTTCACTCTGCCTGTCTCTCTTTCTTTGTCTCACTCCATGCCTCTCTCCCTTTCTCCCCCCGCCTTTCCCTCCCTCCCACTCTCTCTGATTAATGGGTGTGTCAGTGTGTCTAGCCCTGAGTTGAACCCTCCAATCCCACACCCTCTAAATCATCACTGGTCTACCTGCCCTCCTGGCCTGCCTCCCGGCCTGCCCTGCTCTGCCCACACCTACACACACACTGCTCAGAGAGGACTGAATGGCAGGGAGAGAGGGATGCAGGACACAGAACAAAGGAAGGAGGGGATGTAGAGGGGTGAAGGGACAGAGGGATGCAGAAGAGGGAAGAAATTAATGGAGGGAGAGGAGAATGAGGGGTTAGGAAAGGCATTAAAGAGGGTGTAGATTGCCACAGGGCAGAGATATGGTGTGAGAGGGGTGAGGTAGAGGGGTAAAGGAGTGAAAGAGTAGGCTGACACATGCATGCACACACGCTGTACTTATTATACAAATGAAGACAGAAAACACGCGCAAACAATGGAACAAATGTCCTGCACGTACAAACGTACATCTCTCTCCTCCTCTACTCTCATCAGTCACTCTGCGATAAAGACACCACTCCTCTCTTTTATCAATCCATCCCCATCATCCCTCGCTCAGTACCTGTCGTTCAGGCGAGGACGTCATGTATCACTTGTCCCCCCCCCCCCTCTCTCTGTCCCTCCAACTCTCCCTTTCCCTCTCTTTTTGATGGAGTAGGCTTTGGTTGTTCTACACAGAGAGATACATGTGTTTGTGATCTTGTCAGTTACCCTGGCCTGGGGTGTTGCTGCTCATTGATCTAGGTGAGGATGTTGGTGAGAATGTGGAAAGAATCAGAGAAATACTGATTGAATTGATGAGGACTCCAGACAGGGAGGATCTTCATCTGAATTCAATGAGATGTTTCACTGGACTAGGAGACCACTCTGGATGGATTCATCTTCGTTCTTGGAATCTTTTGTCTCTTAGACTAGATTTTGTTCAGATAAATCATGTATTTATTTACACGTGTAGCTGTGACTTTTGATCATGTCTTAATCCGGTGCATGAAGAACCACGCAAATGCCATGCAACACGCAATTGTTTTCAAGATTAAGACAAATTGTTGTAAAATCTGAAATCACCCCCTCCTCTCCTGTCCTATCCATGCCTACCGCACCCTATTCCTCTGCCTATCGTGTTGCTCTCTATCTCTTTGATAGAAGAACGTTAATGATCCCTCTACAGTGTCTGCTGGGTTAAAAAATGACCTTTCCATTTCTCGATATCGAGAAGAGATGTGTGAGGTGATCAGTTTCTGTGGAGAGTAGAGGGCTCATAGAGACATTGACACTTGGATGAGCTATGATACATCACAATGCATCACAACGTCCACAGACAGGCAGGGAGAAAACAGAGTTTTGTTCTGACAAAATCCAGCTCTGTGAACCAAAACATTTGCACTGTGAGTAAACTATATGGGTGAGGGCTGGGTTCAATTCCAATGTAATTTCATATTCCAAATTCAACTCTGGAATTCAAACAAAAAAGTGGAGAATTTCCTTTGAAATTGAATTGAATTGAAATTGCAGCAATCTTCAAAAAATATAATTGGAATTAAATTGGAATTTTGACTGTCTGTGTATGAACTGAATTGGAAATGAAGAACAAAAACATATTTGGAAAGGAATTGGAATTTAATTGGACAATAAAAACACATTTGCTTGTTGCTGGGAGTGTTGCCCACATGACCACGGCCCCGCAAGACCCTCTAATTTATATCATGAATTTTGTTACAAACTGTGCATTTAAGGAATTGACAACATACATGTTACTAATTTAAACAAATTTCCAAAATGTCTGAAAGTTTTCAGAATTCAGGGAAATATCGAGGTTTACCAGGAATATTCCCTCATAGTTTGTTTAGAGGTGAAATTGGTCTTTGGAATCTGCCATGAGTTAGTTGGGTTGAGTTGAAAGAAGTGAAGGAATTTAAATTCAGGGAATTGGTCTACAGAGGCAATTGAATTATGTAAATTGTTATAGCAGAATATTGAATCAGAAATTGTAGTTTGCAATTGACTTAGAATTGGAATTTGAGATGAATTGAGTTGAGTGCATTTTTGTGGCAGAATAATGCACAATATTGAAACAGGAAATGTAGACTTAAATTGACTTTGAATTGGAATTCGAGAAGAGATGAATTGACTCTGAATTGAAAAACTGCTCTGGAATTTTTTATTGAATTGATGTAATTTATAGGGAGAGGAAATTGCATAGCAATTGAATTTGTGGAATTACAAAAATACAAATCGCTTGCACTGACTTTGCTGGTAGCACTGACTTTGCTGGTAGCACTGACTTTGCTGGTAGCACTGACTTTGCTGGTAGCACTGACTTTGCTGGTAGCACTGACTTTGCTGGTTGCACTGACTTTGCTGGTAGCACTGACTTTGCTGGTAGCACTGACTTTGCTGGTAGCACTGACTTTGCTGGTAGCACTGACTTTGCTGGTTGCACTGACTTTGCTGGTAGCACTGACTTTGCTGGTAGCACTGACTTTGCTGGTAGCACTGACTTTGCTGGTAGCACTGACTTTGCTGATAACTACTTTATTGGAGAAAAATGTACTTTGACTGTCGTGGTTGTCTCTCCTCGCTACCTTAAGATGAACACACTAAGTCATTATGGATTAGAGCGTCTGCTAAATGACTTAAATGTAATGTGTTTTTTTCTATTAACTATTGTTGAACTTCTCTTCACAGCTTAGATGGAAAGCAACCTTTAGATGTGTGAGTGCCTTTGACTTAGGTACTGAATGACTAGCATACTTTAAGGTGGGTGTATTCAAATCTTACCCTACGAGGTCCAGAGTAGCCTACTGCTGGTTTTCTGTTCTACCTGATAATTAATTGCACCCACGTGCTGTCCCAGGTCGAAACAGTTCCTGATTAGAGTGAAATATATATATATATTTTTTTTTTTAAATCAGTGGAACTGGTTTCGAGGTCCAGATTTGAATAAGAGGGCTCTAAGGTGAGATAAGATGTCAGACAGTCATAGCAGTCATGATGCCGTCTTTTCTATCTCCTTCTCTATCCATCCCTCCTTCTTATTCTCAGTGAAAGGACAGTCCTGCGCCAGACAGTCATAACACTCATCAGGTCTTCTCTATGTCCTTATCTGTCCATCCTTCCCTGCCATTGTCTTTGTGTCATGCAGCTACAATAGCAGTGAGGTATTTAGCATTAAGCTAGGCAGCAGGCTCTAACTGCATGGCCTGGCTAAATGGGATGGCAGTGAAATTACTTTCCCTACTTATCTCATTAAAGTAAATGAATTATTGATTTAACGACACTGATGCTTTTAGAGGAAGGCACTGTTGCTATTATGACTCTTTGCTCTTTGTTGTTCTCAAAGGCCACTGTCCATCTCCTCCCTCCGCTCTCCGCTTTGAAAACTTCCACCCCTCTTCTTTCTTTTCTCTCCCACTTGCTCTTTCTCCATCTGTTCCTCCCTCCCTTCGGCCCTGCTATGTTTTCTTCTGCCCTCGTTTATCCGCATTCTCCTTATAGTATTATCGTCTGTCTCTGTTCGCTGTCAACATTTAGATTGTCATCATTGTTGTAGTTCTCGTTACCATCATCATCATTATAATTAATCCCTGCAGAGAGAGATCCACATCTAGCAGAAAATTATACCTTTGTCTTTCCATTTGACTACACATCTGAACCCATCTACTCTATAGTTTGTTCATCGAAATCTCTTCACCTTTTACTGCAGTGGACTAAATCTGGGTTTCTTGGTTGTCTTAAACAAATCTACTTATGCACCTTCCACACAAGGGTATGGTCTTATAAAAAGAAGACACCTGTAACATGTCAGATATAGAGTTGAAATGTATTCCATTTTGAGTTCGCATCCCAAAATAACATTTTATTTACATCACAGAAGATTGAAATGGACCAAAACTGTTATTTAAAATAATGTTTATTAATATTAATAACATCCCACCCATGAGGCCACTAAAGGGCGATATGGTCACTTGATTTTAGGAAAGGTCTACAACTAAAACTCCCCAGTCTCTCTCACCATGGTATGGTGGTTGAGGGGGGAGCAATGTCTGTTTCTGCCCCAGGGAAAATGAGGGCTGCTAGGGGACAGACTGGACTCTTGGCCCCTGATCCCCCTCCAAGGGTCTCTGACACCTACTACTACTACTACTACTACTACTACTACTACTACTACTGTAACTCCTGGGCTAGCAGATAGATTCACTCATTCACAACACCATCAGCACAGTCCCAGTCCCAGATGGTCACAACACCATCAGCACAGTCCCAGTCCAGGATGGTCACAACACCGTCAGTACAGTCCCAGTCCCAGTCCCGGATGGTCACACCACCATCAGCACAGTCCCAGTCCAGGATGGTCACACCACCATCAGCACAGTCCCAGTCCCGGACGGTCACAACACCATCAGCACAGTCCCAGTCCCGGATGGTGACAACACTATCAGCACATTCCAAGTCCCAGTCCCAGTCCCGGACACCCAAACAGCCAGACGGACGGACAGTCAGTCAAACAGACAGAAAGACTACCAGACAGTCAGTCAGACAGAAGACAGACGGACAGAGGGACAAAAAGACAAACAGCCAGTCTATACAGTCAGTCAACATTGAGTGAGTTATGAAACTAAATGTGAATACCGTTTCACACGGTCCAGTGACCACAGGGAGAAGGGTTGCGTCCCAAATGGCACCCTATTCCGTATATAGTGCATTACATTTAACCAGGACCCATAGTGCACTTTGTAGGGAACATGGTTCTATTTGGGATGCAGCCAAAGAGTGGGTGAGTTCAAGCCTCCAGTGGTGGTTAGGCTGCCTGCTGTTATGCCTTGGAGTGGTACACTTAGCCTACTAAACCCTGTAGGTATGGAGGTGGAATGAGAGGTGGATGTAGGGGAGGAAGAATAAAGGAATGGGGAGAGAGAGAGAGAGAGAGAGATGGAGATAGAAAAAGATGGGAGAGAAAGAGAGATGGAGCTAGAAAAAGAGATGAGAGAGAGATGGAGCTAGAAAAATAGATGGTAGCGAGAGAGAGAGAGAGAGAGAGAGAGAGAGAGAGCGATAGGGAGGGGTAGATAGCCATGCCCTCTGAGGCATATCTGTTGTGGATGAAAGCATCTGCTAAACAGAGATGGAGAGTGGTCAAAAGTAAAGGGAGAGAGGGAAGGATTCGAGAGGTTAGCGAAAGAGAGAGGGAGACCGGGAAGGAATCGAGAGGTTGGCGAAAGAGAGAGGGAGACCGGGAAGGAATCGAGAGGTTGGCGAAAGAGAGAGGGAGACCGGGAAGGAATCGAGAGGTTGGCGAAAGAGAGAGTGTGAGAGCAGGGAAAGAGGAACACAGCAATAACATCAACGTTATTATCAGTACAACCTTGAAAGTACTATTAATATTGAATCAAAACGCATTGGTATATATATACACTAAGTCTTTTGCAATGCATAAACTTCTGCTATGTTGTGTAATAAGAACCAGATTTATGAAACTCTGTGTGTCCAGCATTACACCCTCTTCCCTATATACTGCACTACTCTTGACCAGGGTCAAAGGGTCAAAACTGCAAAGGGAATAGCGTGCCATGTAGCATGCTGACTTGAGACCATGTTGTGTCAGTTCTGGTTTGGCAACACATTATGAATAAGTAAAACTGCACACACACACACACTCCAACACTCACACCTCTCATGCCCTCCATCCCTCCCTCCATCATTCAGCCCTCAGGATCATTTTGCTATTTGATATTGAATTTTAAGACCCCGTGAAGTATATATAAAAACATGTTTTTAACAATTGTCTGCTATTAGCCCATACAAACACTGAATAACAGAATCACTACATGGAACAGATGCATAGGACGATTGTTCTGAAAATTCTGTCCAATATCTGAGAGATATAAGAAAGATCAGGAAACATTCATTTTTTGTTATTTTTTACATGCATTTAACACCGTATTTTTTTATACTTCCATACATTTTGTCAACTGGACGGACGACCTTAACTTAGGGATAGTTGTAAATCATGCAGTGCCGTGGGTCACGATCGCAGATTTTAGAGAAACTACAAATGTCGGTACATATAAGTGTCTTATATCCGCTGAAAGCATAAATTATTGTTAATATAACTGCACTGTCCAATTTACAGTAGCTTTTAATGCGGAAAAATGCCATGCTATTGTTTGAGGAGAGCTCCTAACAACAAAACACTTTTCACCGCGATAGGTTTGATAAATTCACCTCTGAAGGTGAAATGTGAACTTACATTCTGAAATCTTGCTCTGATTTATAATCCAAAGGGTCCCAGAGATAACATGAAGTATTGTTTTGTTAGATAAAATCATTTTTCATAACCTAAAAGGTCCATATAGCACGATCAATTTTGTATTTCAGCTCGTTCAATTTGCAAAGAAAGGAATCTGTGAAAATCTAACCCTAAACGTTGTTTCAACCAGTCAAATCACATTCGTATTCATTCCCCAGAGATCCTAGAACGTAACCAGACTTCACCATAACATTAGCAGTGTAGTATATCCTATAGGACACGAAATTTGGTCAGAGAGCGATGCCTTCATGGCACGCAAATGACACGGGCGGGCTTCGCTTGATTGACTGTAACTTTGTTAAATAACCACCAATCGGGGTCAAACAAAGCTAGCTAGATAGCCAATGAGCTGTGCTTTACACGAGTATATAGAAACCCCGTATCCATAAAATGTAGCTGCTAACCTTGTGCGACAGTTATGAAAACTGGGTGTTTTGCAAATGTTGAACTTATAATATGGCTACTACTACTGGAAAAGCTGAATCAATGTCCAAGTATACAGATGTGATGATAATCTTGCATAAAAATGTTATGTGAATGTAAATGTCTCCTTCACGAATTGCCCAAATGTACCTGGGTGACTTCATACTAAATGTCATGTAGTTTGCTCAATCTTCAAGTTATCCATCTAAAACTTTGCACATACACTGCTGCCATCTTGTGTGATGGCTAGATGTGGGACCTTTATGTTGCATTTCAAAGATGGTGATAAAAATAAAAATATATTCTCCCACAATCAATTCACATTTCCACAAACTTCAAAGTGTTTCCATTCAATTGGTACCAAGAATATCCTTGCTTCAGGGCCTGAGCTACAGGCAGTTAGATTTGGGTCATTTTAGACGAAAATTGAAAAAAAGGGGGCTATCCCGTATATATTATTAAGACGAGTCTTGTGAGGCCTGTGGGCGTCCTAGAGAAAAACAACTAACATATTTGAGTCTCACCTTTCCACAGAGGGGTTATATTATTGTGTAGCCTAAACTGTTTGGATGCTACAGACAGAAGTTGGCAGATCGGCTGTACCGACTAGACGAGTCCCAAGGCGCTTTTGGGAGTCATAGAACAAAACGGAGAACACCATCGTGTTTGTGAGAGTCTCATCTTTCCATAGATGGGTGATAGTAGTTTATAGCCGTTTGGACGATAAAGCCGATTTTGTGAGAAGACGGATTTTCGGAATGTCTCATGTTCTGACAAACACCTCTCTAGCCATGTCACCTTTCATCACAGATGCTGACAGGAGGATGTGGTGGATTGAGACACATCCAATGCAAATAAAAAGATCTCTAGCTTAAACTGATTTATGTTTATGGGGATTTTGTATTTTGCTAATTGTATTTCAGTGGGGTTGCGGACATTGACCTTAGGGGGCTAAGGCAGCACCCCACACCTCTGTGAAATAGAAGGGGTTGGGTTAAATGTGGATGACACATTTCGGTCAAACGCATTCAGTTGACTGATTAGGTATCCCCTTTCCCTCCAACCATCCCTCTCTCCATCCCCTCAGCCCTACTGCCATGGGTCCACTTCCCTGTCCCTTCCTGTAGCCCCTTACCACTAGCCTGGCTCTTCCTATCTGCAATTAACCTTTAACCCAGAGCAACCACACAGCTCTGATAACTGATTGGTCAGTTTCAGACCAGTGCTGAGAAGTGAATGGATAAGTTTGTTTTACAAGGTCCGGTGCCCCGGATGGGCGGAATTTGCCCATTTTAGACCATTGGTCCTTAAATTAAAACGCCACCCACCCGGGACAACGGGCCATATGCAAAATAAACTCCACCAGTGATTCACTGATATCCACAGAAGCTGTCATTATCGCTCAGTGAACATGATTCATAATGGTGGGTTGGAATAGAGAGGATCACTTCTAGTGCTGTATATCCTTAAACATATCTGTAGCCTGGACAATGAATCAATTATTAGTCACTGATACAATGCTGCTTGTTGCACCTCTTCATATCCACTGTCCCCTCTCCTTCTCCCTCTCTGTCCTCCCTTCTTCATATCCACTGTCCCCTCTCCTTCTCCCTCTCTGTCCTCCTTCATATCCACTGTCCCCTCTCCTTCTCCCTCTCTGTCCTCCCTTCTTCAGATCCACTGTCCCCTCTCCTTCTCCCTCTCTGTCCTCCCTTCTTCAGATCCACTGTCCCCTCTCCTTCTCCCTCTCTGTCCTCCCTTCTTCATATCCACTGTCCCCTCTCCTTCTCCCTCTCTGTCCTCCCTTCTTCATATCCACTGTCCCCTCTCCTTCTCCCTCTCTGTCCTCCCTTCTTCATATCCACTGTCCCCTCTCCTTCTCCCTCTCTGTCCTCCCTTCTTCATATCCACTGTCCCCTCTCCCTCTCCCTCTCTGTCCTCCCTTCTTCATATCCACTGTCCCCTCTCCTTCTCCCTCTCTGTCCTCCCTTCTTCATATCCACTGTCCCCTCTCCTTCTCCCTCTCTGTCCTCCCTTCTTCATATCCACTGTCCCCTCTCCTTCTCCCTCTCTGTCCTCCCTTCTTCATATCCACTGTCCCCTCTCCTTCTCCCTCTCTGTTCTCCCTTCTTCATATCCACTGCCCCCTCTCCTTCTCCCCTCTGTCCTCCCTTCTTCATATCCACTGTCCCCTCTCATTCTCCCTCTCTGTCCTCCCTTTTTCATATCCACTGTCCCCTCTCCTTCTCCCTCTCTGTCTTCCCTTATTCATATCCACTGTCCCCTCTCCTTCTCCCCTCTGTCCTCCCTTCTTCATATCCACTGTCCCCTCTCCTTCTCCCTCTCTGTCCTCCCTTCTTCATATCCACTGTCCCCTCTCCTTCTCCCTCTCTGTCCTCCCTTCTTCAGATCCACTGTCCCCTCTCCTTCTCCCTCTCTCTCCTCCCTTCTTCATATCCACTGTCCCCTCTCCTTCTCCCTCTCTGTCCTCCCTTCTTCATATCCACTGTCCCCTCTCCTTATCCCTCTCTGTCCTCCCTTCTTCATATCCATTATCCCCTCTCCCTCTCCCTCTCTGTCCTCCCTTCTTCATATCCACTGTCTCCTCTCCCTCTCCCTCTCTGTCCTCCCTTCTTCAGATCCACTGTCCCCTCTCCTTCTCCCTCTCTGTCCTCCCTTCTTCATATCTACTGTCCCCTCTCCTTCTCCCTCTCTGTCCTCCCTTCTTCAGATCCACTGTCCCCTCTCCCTCTCCCTCTCTGTCCTCACTTCTTCAGATCCACTGTCCTCTCTCCTTCTCCCTCTCTGTCCTCCCTTCTTCATATCCACTGTCCCCTCTCCTTCTCCCTCTCTGTCCTCCCTTCTTCATATCCACTGTCCTCTCTCCTTCTCCCTCTCTGTCCTCCCTTCTTCATATCCACTGTCCCCTCTCCTTCTCCCTCTCTGTCCTCCCTTCTTCATATCCACTGTCCCCTCTCCTTCTCCCTCTCTGTCCTCCCTTCTTCATATCCACTGTCCCCTCTCCTTCTCCCTCTCTGTCCTCCCTTCTTCATATCCACTGTCCCCTCTCCTTCTCCCTCTCTGTCCTCCCTTCTTCAGATCCACTGTTCTCTCTCCTTATCCCTCTCTGTCCACCTTTCTTCAGATCCACTGTCCCCTCTCCTTCCACCCCTCTTCACTGTCCCCTTTTCACTGTCCCTTCTCCTTCTTCACTGTCCCCTCTCCTTCTACCTCTCTGCCCTCCCCTCTTCACTGTCCCCTCTCCTTCTACCTCTCTGCCCTCCGCTCTTCACAGTCCCCTCCTTCCTCCCTCTCCACTGTCCCCTCTCCCTCCTCCCCTCTTCACTGTCCCCTCTCCTCCTCCCCTCTTCACTGTCCCATCTCCCTCCTCCCCTCTTCACTGTCCCCTCTCCCTCTCCTTCCTCCTATCCTCCCATCCTCCCCTTTTCACTGTCCCCTCTACCTTTCCTTCCTTTCTCCCCTCACCCTCTCCTTCTCCTGCCTCCTCTCTCCTGCCTCCCCTCTCTACCTCCTCCCCGTTCCCTGTCCCTCTCTTCACTGTCTCCTCTTTTTCTCTCCAGATGCTTTCCCCCCTCAGGGACTGCACTCCAACATTCTAAAGAATCCCAACCCCCCCTCTCCTCCTCCTCTCCTCCTTTTCCCCCCTCCTTTGCTTCAACTAACTAAAACAATGGATTCCCACAAGTTTTTTATGGCCATTGTTACCCAAACACTTAGCATTCTGCTAACATCCCAACTTTAGTGTGATTTCCTCTACTCTCTCTCCCCCAGCCCAAGCCCCATCTCTCCCCCTGTAGCATCTCTCCCCTTGCTCTCTCTCTTCTCCTCCCCATTTCTCTCCCCCCACTCTCTCCACTTTCCTCTCTCTGTGATAGCATGCTAAATGACTGTTTGTACTGTGGTTTCTGCTGACTCTGCTCAGTGTGTCCTGTAGCCGGGGTAATAATTGGCCATAAGCTTGGGATCGAATCAGAGTAAATGGGTGAGATGCACTATTCTGTGCTGCCTGGAGGGAGAAAATGGGTGTATGTGGAGATCAAGTCTTCTGTGTGCATTTAAACCAGCATCTATAACACTGTTAGGAGAGTGTTTTTCGCACTGCTCACTGTTTATTTTATTTTATTGGGGAATAACAAGAGCTGGCCGGCACTGGATGCCTGATGTTTTAGGATCTCTAAGTGATAGAATGTGATGGCTGTTATCAGTGTGTGTATATGTGTGTTTTCCCACTTGCTCTCTCTCTCTCTCTCTCTCGCTCTTTCTCTCTATCGCTCTCTCTCTGTCTCTCTCGCTCTCTCTTTTTCTCTAACTCTCTCTCTCTCTTTGTCTCGAGCACTCTCTCTCATTCTTTATCGCTCTCCCTCTCTATCTCTCTCTCTCGATCCCTCTCTTTCCCTCTCTCTCTCGCTCTCTCACTCTCTCTATATCTCTTTCTCTCTCTATCACTCCCTCTTTCCCTCTCTCGCTCACTCTCGTTCTCTCTTTTTCTCGCTGTCACACTCTATCACTCACTCACTCTCTCTCCCTCTCTCTTTCTCTCTCTCTTGCTCTCTCTCTCTCTCTCTCTCTGTCTCTCTCTCTCTTTCTCTCTCTCTTGCTCTCTCTCTCTCTCTCTCTCTCTCTCTCTCTCTCTCTCTCTCTCTCTCTCTCTCTCTCTCTCTCTCTCTCACTGTGGTGGGTTAGTGTTTATTCCATTGGGGACTGACTAGAGATGGCACTGCCTACAGTTTGTTACTCTGTAAATAAAATGATAAACAGTGTGATAGCTGTTATCGCTGGTGGTTATGAACAGAGTGTCTCCACTGTCCCTAGGGTCTCTCCTATCCTGCAATCCACAGTGTGATGGTACAGTACAGTCAACACTATGGCAAAGGGAAGCAACCCTTTTGGCAGTTGGTTACCATTCATATTGAACAGCAACACAAAGCTGGCGGACAGCAATAGCTAGAAGTTGTCAGAATGGGAGTTCAAAGTGAGCCCCTGTTGCCATACTGGGCTAATATGGAAAGTGAATATGCATGGAAAGTGCTTTACATAGTGCCACAATCGTTAAATGCAAACAACACAACTGGAGACACCTTGTAATTTATGGAAACAGGTGTTTTCATCAGCGCTAAGGTAGCTAGCAAAGTACTATTTTTGTTGCGATTGTTAACTATCTTAAAACAACCTTCGCTAGCTTGCTAGCTAACTAAGCATTTTGGCTTACCTGTGGGCAAAATAATTCACAAATGTACCCTTAGTTAGCTCTCTCTCTCTTGGTCTGTCTCCACCTCTCTTTGCTAGCAAATCATTTGGTACGCACATCTTGCCTTACAATTCTATCCCCTAACATTGCGCTTGGCCAGTAGAACTGAGAGAAGGAAACAAAGGAGGGAAGTAAGGAGGAGTGTAGAGAGAAGGGGGGATGGAAGGAGGTGTAGAGAGAAGGAGGGAAGGAAGGAGGAGTGTAGAGAGAAGGGGGGATGGAAGGAGGTGTAGAGAGAAGGAGGGAAGGAAGGAGGAGTGTAGAGAGAAGGAGGGAAGGGAGGTGGAGTGTAGCGAGAAGGAGAGAATTAAGGAAGGAAGGAAGGAAGGAAGGAAGGAAGGAAGGAAGGAAGGAAGGAGTGTAGAGAGAAGGAAGGAAGGAAGAAGGAGTGTAGAGAGAAGGAGGGAATTAAGGAAGGAGTGTAGAGAGAAGGAAGGAAGGAAGAAGGAGTGTAGAGAGATGCAGCATTCATTAATTTACTTCTTCTGTTCTGTATTTAACAAGATGCTACATGTGCTGAGGATGCACGGCTCCTGTCCTGCGCACACAAAGGTTTCTTGGACCCATTAAAGGTGTGCAGGCATACCCAGGCTAATCATTTGACCTTTGTGTTTCTTGTTCTCTGTAGAGGAAGAGAGCTGCTATCTAGCGAGGAGGAGTCCATTTGTTAAACCGCCTGATTTATGACGCTACCGCTAATGTGGCAAATGCTAAAACAGAACAGTCGTACTGGGCTGAGGGTGCGTCTATGCGTGCGTGCGACTGCTGTGTGCAGAATGAAACAGCTTGGAAGGCCACAGAACCCTGTGACGACAAAACAGTAGCTGTAGTCTTTTAAATGTGAACTTTGTCTCTGACTACGGTGTCTGTGCAGCAGTTTTGGGGGTTTGGTGAAAGGAGAAGCACTTTGTCAGCAGATTGGATGACTACTTTGTACCCTCCTGAGTCCTTTAGAGGGGGGCCTGTGGCGGGTTTGGGGGGGATTTTGAAAGATAGCAAAAAACGTAGGAATGCAAATACACTTTATATACAAAACTATGTGGACACCCCTTCAAATGAGTGGTTTTGGCTATTTCAGCCACACCCGTTGCTGACAGGTGTGTAAAACCGAGCACGCAGCCATGCAATCTCCATAGACAAATATTGGCAGTAGAATGGCCCATACTGAAGATCTCAATGACTTCAACGTGGCACTGTCATAGGATGGCACATTTCCAACAAGTCAGTTGATAAAATGTCTGCCCTGCTAGAGCTGCCCAGGTCAACTGTAAGTGTTTTTATTGTGAAGTGAAATGTCTAGGAGCAACAACCGCTAGGCATCAAATTGGTAGGCCACACAAGCTCACAGAATGGGACCACCGAGTGCTGAAGGACGTAGCGCGTAAACATCATCTGTCCTCAGTGAGAACACTCAGTACTGAGTTCCAAACTGCCTCTGGAACTAATATTAGCACAAGAACTGTTCGTCGGGAACTTCATGAAATGGGTTTCCATGGCCGAGCAGCCGCACACAAACCTAAGATCACCATGCGCAATGCAAAGTGTCGGCTGGACTGGTGTAAAGCTCGCCACCATTGGACTCTGGAGTAGTGAAAGCGCTTTCTCTGGAGTGATGAATCACGCTTCACCACCTGGCAGTCCAACGGACAAATCTGGGTTTGGCAGATGCCAGGAGAACGCTAACTGCCTGAATGCATAGTGCCAACTTTAAAGATTGGTGGAGGAGAAATAATTGTCCGGGCCTGTTTTTCATGGCTCAGGCTAGGCCCCTTAGTTCCAGTGAAGGGAAGTTCTAGACAATTCTGTGCTTCCAACTTTGTGGCAACCGTTTGAGGAAGGCCCATTCCAGTTTCAGCATGACAATGCCCCCATGCACAAAGCGAGGTTCATATAGAAAATGTTTGTCAAGATCAGTGTGGAAGAACTTGACTGGCCTGCACAGAGCCATGACCTCAACCCCATCGAACACCTTCAGGATGAATTGGAACGCTGACTAGCCCAACAGGCCTAATAGCCCAACATCAGTGTCCAACCTCACTAATGCTCTTGTGTCTGAATGCAAGCAAGTCCCTGCAGCAATGTTCTAACATCTAGTTGAAAGCCTTCCCAGAAGAGTGGAGGCCGTTATAGCAGCAAAAGGGGGACCAATTCCATATTAATGACCGTGATTTTTAAATGAGATAGTCGACGAGCAGGTGTCCAAGTACTTTTGGAGAGAGACAGAGAGGGAAAAAGAGATGGCAAGAGAGGAAGAGAGAGAGATAGAAAAGGTGGAGGGAGGGAGGGGGATGGGAGAAGATAAAAACTATTTTAAAAACGATCCTAACTATCCATCATGAGTCAATAATAGTTCAATAGCTTGAACAGGACATTTGTAATAAGAATTAGTTTTGATTAACCCACAGAGCTGTGTTTGTCTGACCACTAACCAGACCCACACACACAACAATACGTCCCAAATGGCTCCTTAATCCTATATAGTGCAACAACTTTGAGCAGAGCCCTATGGGCCCTAGTCAAAAAAAGTGCACTATAATGGGAAAAGTGTGCCATTAGCCACCTGATGCTTTCTGGATTGATTATGCAGAGTAAAATCAAATGGTTCTATATAGTGACAAATATGGGTTATTTGGTTTGTGACCATATCAGATCCATTTTTTGGTGCTACATAGAACCATTCCTATGGTTCTATAAAGAACTATTAAAACACCAAAAAGGGTTCCCCTATGGTTATAACCCTTTTTGGTGCTGTACACAACCGTGAGTAAGCGCTATTCATAGAACCTTTATGGAGAATGGTTCTATAAAGAACCTTATCAAAGGTTCTACAAAAAAACTAATGAAGAACCATACAGGGTTATTTTTCCTGGTTAGCCATATTATATTGTTAAAATTCCATAGGTGTTATTGTGTTTGGTCTAGCCCTGGAACAGCTGGGTTAAAGGTCAAATAGGGGGCGTTTATTTGTCCTGTTTCACTTTGGTTGGTGTGAAATGGAAAGGAGTTTTTTTGCAAATCCCACTCCCCCTGAGAGTAGGGATCAGCTTTTTTTGACAGCTATCTCTAGAGCAATTAGGGTTAAGTGCCTTGCTCATGCCACTTTGACAGATTTTTCACCTAGACAGTTCAAGGATTCAAACTACCAACCTTTCAGTTAATGGCCCGACACTATAACCGCTAAGCTACCTGCAGAGTCCCTGGGGAGGTGTAGAGAGAGTCCCTGGGGAGGTGTAGAGAGAGTCCCTCGGGAGGTGTAGAGAGAGTCCCTGGGTAGGTGTAGAGAGAGTCCCTGGGGAGGTGTAGAGAGAGTCCCTGGGGAGGTGTAGAGAGAGTCCCTGGCGAGGTGTAGAGAGAGTCCCTGGGTAGGTGTAGAGAGAGTCCCTGGGGAGGTGTAGAGTGAGTCCCTGGGTAGGTGTAGAGAGAGTCCCTGGGGAGGTGTAGAGAGAGTCCCTGGGGAGGTGTAGAGAGAGTCCCTGGGTAGGTGTAGAGAGAGTCCCTGGGGAGGTGTAGAGAGAGTCCCTGGGGAGGTGTAGAGAGAGTCCCTGGGGAGGTGTAGAGAGAGTCCCTGGGGAGGTGTAGAGAGAGTCCTTGGGGAGGTGTAGAGAGAGTCCTTGGGGAGGTGTAGCGAGAGTCCCTGGGGAGGTGTAGAGAGAGTCCCTGGGGAGGTGTAGAGAGAGTCCCTCAGGAGGTGTAGAGAGAGTCCCTGGGTAGGTGTAGAGAGAGTCCCTGGGGAGGTGTAGAGAGAGTCCCTGGGGAGGTGTAGAGAGAGTCCCTGGGGAGGTGTAGAGAGAGTCCCTGGGTAGGTGTAGAGAGAGTCCCTGGGGAGGTGTAGAGAGAGTCCCTGGGTAGGTGTAGAGAGAGTCCCTGGGGAGGTGTAGAGAGAGTCCCTGGGGAGGTGTAGAGAGAGTCCCTGGGGAGGTGTAGAGAGAGTCCCTGGGGAGGTGTAGAGAGAGTCCCTGGGGAGGTGTAGAGAGAGTCCCTGGGGAGGTGTAGACAGAGTCCTTGGGGAGGTGTAGCGAGAGTCCCTGGGGAGGTGTAGAGAGAGTCCCTGGGGAGGTGTAGAGAGAGTCCCTGGGGAGAGAATTGAAAACCACTGATTTACACAATAGGTCTCAATTGACGCACGGCCATGCGTGAGTCTTTCACAAGACACTGTACCTGGCTTTAACACAACAGATTGGATAAACTGGAATGACACTCTCACTCACGATTGCACAAAAAGAGCTATGAGCAAACCATGCCCCTACAATTTAACGAACACAAAAATAAATTAAAATGTAACTGAAAAGAACCATTGAAGGGCTCGAAGGGTTCTATGGGTCATTATGGTTCCACATAGCACCATCACCCTTTCTCAAAGAACCCTTGAGGAACCCACATTTTTTAGTGTGTGGCTGGTGGCTGGTGTTTTGGTCAGAGTGGTGTATGGGTGATGGGGTGTCCAGCAGGGCAGGTTAGATACATCTTGGCTATATCTTCCTCCATCCTCTCCTGGTCCTATCCCCACATAGCTTCACATAGCCCCAGGCTCTGCTCTCTCTCCTCTCCTACTGCCTCGGGTGACAACACAGCTTATACTATAGTCAGAGATTTTCAAATATAGTTTTCACTCTTCTCTCTCTTTCTATCTCTCTCAATCATCTCTGTCTCATTCCACTTCACTCACTCACTGACTACTTCTTTCATTGTCTCTTATTCTCACGTCAGTCTATTTCACCCCTCCTCTTTTTGTATTTATCTCATTCTTCCATTTACTTCCTTGTCTCTCTTCCCTCTTCACCCCTCTCCTTCCTTCTCTCCAGTAAGATGATTCCCCCGCCTGTGCAGAGTAGTGCATTCATGCAGAATCTGCCTATTTGTCAGCGACGCGCCTCTGGGACCACGTCTCTACTCCTAAATCAATTTCCAGAAGTGTTCATCCCACAAAGCATGTTGTCTCTGTCACCAGGAAAAATCTGTTGGGCTTACTTGATGCATCCCTGGTCCCAGAGCCGATAGCTGGGGAGGACATGGCCCCATCAGTCCAGACGCAGGCACCACTATGTACGTTCGTTGCTAGTAAATGGCACTCTGGCTGCAGAACCTTCCTCTCACTCCTTTTTATAGTAGTATTATGGTTATTACTATTGACTGTACGCTGGTTGTAAAGCCCTTGATACGTGATGTTGTACGTGACTCATTCTCAGGGACTGGGAACGGTGGATGGAGAGAGAAGGGGGGGAACAGAGACAGAGAGAGAGAGAGGAGCTGGATGAGTATGAGATACAGAAGGCAGTAGGAAGATGCTTCTTCCCTCGTGCTGGGAATAAGGTTTAGTTACTGTACAGTAACTGGAAGTACTGTAACATATTGGGCTGTGCTGATGCTGCACGACACCATCACAGGGAGAGGCAGTTCTCAGAAAGAGAGGGAGAAAGAGCGATAGATGGAAAGGGAGAAATGGGGAAAGAGCGAGAAAGGTATAGAGAGAGACACAGAATGTGAACCCAGAGTAGTCGTTCTTGTCAGTGAATCAGATGGGAGTGGAGGAGAATCCCTTCCCTCATTATCCGTCTCCCTGCATGTCTGCTGTCTGGGACCTTCTGACCTCACACTTAGGGAGGGAACCTTCTGAATGATGGCCAAACTCTGCTCTGGTTGAGTCCAAAGCATTTGTGTTTAGTGAGTCCGCCAAATCAGAGGCAGTAGGGATGACCAGGGATGTTCTGTTGATAATTGTGTGAATTTGACCATTTTCCTGTCAAAATGTAAGAAATACTTTTGGGTTTCGGGGAAAATGTATGGAGTAAAAAGCACATTATTTTCTTTAGGAATGTAGTGAAGTAAAAGTAAAAGTTGTAAAAAATATAAATAGTAAAGTAAAGTACAGATACCCCAAAAACCTACTTAAGTAGTACTTTAAAGTATTTTTACTTAAGTACTTTACATCACTGGTTGTGTGGTACTATCTTTCCTCTCCTATCTCTCCTCTTTCCTATCTCTCCTCTTCTCTTCTCCTCTTCTCTTCCAGGGCTCATACTCTGCTCAGTTACAATATGGATGTGTGTCTATAGTACTAGTACTTTGGCATTTCAGGACTTTGTTTGGTGTCCGTTAACCTAGCGGTTAAGAATGTTGGGCCAAAAACGGAAAGGTCGCTGGTTCGAATCCCCAAGCTGAGTAGGTGAAAAATGTGTCCTTCAGCAAGTGTGGTGGAAATTCTAACCAAGCGCGAGACACTTTGTCATTTCTTCAAACAATCATCTTTATTTTATATTGATTAATTATTGCAATAATGATCTGGTCGACCGCACTCTCTGAAGCGTGTGTTGCCGAGAGCTTAACCTTACAGACAATGCAGAGTTCTTATATAGTCGATCAATAAATGCATAGTCATGGCTGGCTCCACCCCTCCCATGCAGATTGGAGGGCATCTTAAGCCACCTCGGGTTCATCTTGTGGTGCCGGTTTAACCCCACCTTGTCTTCGTTTCCCAGATGCAAGGATGATTTGGAAAAATTAGGGTTTTGTTCTACTCCTCCAGGCCATCTCTATCTCGGTTACATCCACCACATCCTGTCTATGGAATGCAGGCTGTAACTCAATTGTCAACTCAAACTATCTCTAGTGACCATACACCCAGATTAGCTGCAGGGAGCTGGAGTGGAGACCACAAAAACACAGCATTAGTAGAACAAAAATGTCTTACTATTTGTTAAGTATTAATTTTTAACTATTAATATCAAACAAATCAGGTAAATAGCAAATTTTTCTCTCACACAAGGCACTTAACCCTAATTGCTCCTGTAAGTCGCTCTGGATAAGAGCATCTGCTAAATTACTCAAATGTAAATGTTAAAGGCTCCTTCAGTAATACTGCCTTGCTGGAACACTCTGTAAATGAGCTATATTTATTTCTTAAACATATTCTTATTCTCTCCGTGACAGCTGTATTCAACCCTGTATTCTCATCACTTAAACTTGATTTTGTAAAAGTGGAGATGTTACATTTACCATGGCGGTAAAGACTCATCGTTTTCTCATCCAAGCTTTCAACTCATAATACTGCTTCTCTCAGCTCCCAGATAACACACAAGCCTCCCTGCTGAAAAAAAAACAGCATAGACGAGCATAGTCTGGTGACCAGCCTTTGTTGTGTTTTCGCTGGTGACCAGCCTTCGTTGTGTTTTCGCTGGTGACCAGCCGCTGTGTTTTCACTGGTGACCAGCCTTCGCTGTGTTTTCACTGGTGACCAGCCTTCGTTGTGTTTTCGCTGGTGACCAGCCTTCGTTGTGTTTTCGCTGGTGACCAGCCGCTGTGTTTTCACTGGTGACCAGCCTTCGCTGTGTTTTCGCTGGTGACCAGCCTTCGCTGTGTTTTCACTGGTGACCAGCCTTCGCTGTGTTTTCGCTGGTGACCAGCCTTTGTTCTGTTTTCGCTGGTGACCAGCCGCTGTGTTTTCGCTGGTGACCAGCCTTCGCTGTGTTTTTGACACGTGACCAGCATACCAGCATATGCTTCTCACCCGCAAAACCTGTATCAAGTCACATTATGTTGGCTTGCAAAGTGATGTATCATTCCAATTTAAACTCTTATTGCAATCCAGCCTCTGGCTTCAATGTGGCACCCAAAAGGGTTCACCTATGGTTGTGACCAGATGGAGTACAGCCAGGACTGGGCGTGATTTTTCGTAGCAGGTTAGGAGAGCATTTTACCTAACTGTAACCCTTTCCCTAACCTTAACCTAATTATCCTAATCTGCAGTGTAAGTTCTCCTAACCTGCTACAAATAAGTCATAGGGACAAATGACAGTAATAACTTGCCAGTAACAGATGACATTCACTGGTATTAATACATGGTTATAACATCTAACGAAAAGACAGAAATGCCAATTGTGGCAGTGTTGCGGTCTATATTCAGAACCGCATTCCTGTAAAGCTAAGAGAGGATCTCATGTTAAATACTGTTTAAGTAATATGGCTACAGGTTCCTCTCCCTCACCTAAAGCCCATTATTGTGTGGAAACTGCTATAGACCACCAAATGTTAACAGTCAGTATCTGGATAATATGTGTGAAGTACTCGATAATGTGTGTGATATCAACAGAGATGTATATTTTTTGGGTGATTTAAGTATTGACTGGCTTTCATAAAGCTGTCACGTTTCTTCAAAATCGAACCCAGAAGCAGACCAGGACAAGGAGAGTAGGAAGAAGGTGAGTATTTATTTACAAGTGAATGTGAGTGGGTAGATACATCCAGGTGGCGTAGCGTGCAGCGGTGGTGAGTTGATGGGAGTAAATAGGTGGATCCAATGGGGAAGCGGAATCCTCCGATGACCAGGCGGGAATGGGGTAAATGATCCGGGTGGGTAACTGAAGACAGAACAAACGGAGGTAAGTTGAAGGCAAGCAAGACGTACAAAACAACAAAACAAATTCTATCCAACTTGAGGCTGATACTATGGCACAACATACTGTTCATGGCTAACGATCCGGCAGGGAATGGATGTCAGGTCAGAGCTTTTGAAGGGGAGAGGTGATGATCAGGACAGGTGTGCAGATTACTGATGGGATACAGGTGCGGGTGAACATCGATCTCCCAACAAGCTAATTTGCCCGGCAACCAGACAGGGTGCGTTCCAGGACACCGGAAACACACTCCAGGCCAAAACACAGGCAAACACAGACTCAGGAAGCGGGGTTCGTGACAAAAGCTGCCCACTCAATAAAAAGCTTAAAACTACAAACAGTGCGTGCAACCTTGTTGAGGTTATCAGTCGACCTACCAGGGTAATTACAAACAGCACAGGAATGAAATCTTCAACATGTTTTTATCACATCTTTACTAAACCTGCAGAAATGTGCTTGAAAGCAGTATCCAGATCCATCTGATGTAGTGATCACAATATAGTAGCCCTATCTAGGAAAACCAACATTCCAAAGGCTGGGCCTAAAATAGTGTATAAGAGGTCATACAATACGTTTTGTAATGATTCCTGTGTTATTGATGTAAAGAAAATTTGTTGGTCCGTGGTGTGTAATGAGGAGCAAACAGACGCTGAACTTTTATGAAATTGCTTATCCCAGTTTCTAATAAGCATGCACACATTAAAAAATGACTGCAAAACATGTTAAATCCCCATGGAATGATTAGGAATGTAAAGAATGTATGGTTGAGATGGATGAGGCAAACGGAATGGCAAATAAGTCCGAAAGCACAACCGATTGGCAAACATGCTGCAAATCATGTGACTGAGAAATAATGTGACTGAACTGAATGACATGAAGAATGATAGTAAAAAGCTTTGGAGCATCTTTAAATTACATTTTGGGGAATAAAAAGGCAAACTCACCTCCGTCATTCATTGAATCGGATGGCTCATTCATCACAAAATCGACTGATATTGCTGATACTACTTTAATAATTTTTGAATTGGCAAGATTAGCAAACTTAGGCATGACATGTCAGCAACAAACGTTGATATACACATCCAAGTAGTGTATATCTGACCAAATTTTGAAAGACAAGCAAAGAAATTTTGAATTCCCTAAAGTGAGTGTGGAAAATGTGAAAAAATTGTTGTCGTCTATCAACAATGACACGCCACCAGGGTCTGACAAGTTAGATGGAAAGTTACTGAGGATAATGGCGGACGATATTGCCACTCCTACCTGCCATATCTTCAATTTAAGCCTACTAGAAAGTGTGACCTGGAGGGAAGCAAAAGTAATTCTGCAACCTAAGAATAGTAAAGCCCCCTTTACTGGCTCAAATAGCTGACCAATCAGCCTGTTACCAACCTGTAGTAAAGTTTTGGAAAAAATTGTATTTGACCAGATACAATGCTGTTTTGCAGTAAATAAATTGACTACAGACTTTCAGCATGTAGGGAAGGACATTCAACAAGCACAGCATTTACACAAATGCCTTTGACATTATCGATCATAGACTGCTGCTGGAAAAACATATCTGTTATGGTTTTACATCCCCTGCTATATTGTGGATAAAGTGTTACCTGTCTAACAGAACACAGAGGGTATTCTTTAACAGAACACAGAGGGTATTCTTTAACAGAACACAGAGGGTATTCTTTAACAGAACACAGAGGGTATTCTTTAACAGAACACAGAGGGTATTCTTTAACAGAACACAGAGGGTATTCTTTAACAGAACACAGAGGGTATTCTTTAACAGAACACAGAGGGTATTCTTTAACAGAACACAGAGGGTATTCTTTAACAAAACACAGAGGGTATTCTTTAACAGAACACAGAGGGTATTCTTTAACCGAACACAGAAGGTATTCTTTAACAGAACACAGAGGGTATTCTTTAACAGAACACAGAAGGTATTCTTTAACAGAACACAGAGGGTATTCTTTAACAGAACACAGAAGGTGTTCTTTAACGGAAGACAGAAGGTGTTCTTTAATGGAAGCCTCTGCAACATAATCCAGGTAGAATCAGGAACTACTTTTAAAAAGCTTCACTAACGACATGTAAAGCCAGCGTGTCTATGTTTGCTGATGACTCAACACTATACATGTCAGCTACTACAGCGACTGAAATGACTGCAACACTTAACAAAGAGCTGCAGTTAGTTTCAGAATGGGTGGCAAGGAATAAGTTCAAGGAAATCATTCACTAAACCCTAAACCTGAACTAAATATTGTACTAAATAATGTGGAAATTGAGCAAGTTGAGGTCAAAACATGGTCAAAACATATTGATACAACAGTACCAAAGGTGGGGAGAAGCCTGTCCATAATAAAGCAATGCCTTACCTTCTTAACACTATCAACAAGGCAGGTCCTCCTGGCTCTAGTTTTGTCGCACCTGGACTACTGTTCAGTCGTGTGGTCAGGTGCAACAAATAGGGACTTAAGAAAGTTTTAATTGGCTGAGAACAGAGCAGCACGTCTGGCCCTTGGATGTACACAGAGAGATAACATCAATTTCTCCTGGCTCAAAGTGGAGGAGAGATTGACTACATCGCTACTTGACATATTGAAAGCACCGAGCTGTCTTTTTAAATGGCTAGCACAAAGCTCGAACAGCCATGCATACCCAATAGACATGCCACCAGAGGTCTCTTCACAGTCCCAAGTCCAGAGCACACTATGGGAGGTGCACAGTACTATATAGAGCCATGACTTCATGGAACTCTATTCTACATCAGGTAACTGATGCAAGCAGTAGAATCAGATTTAAAAAACACAAAAATATACCTTATGGAACAACGGGGACTGTGAAGAAACACAAACATAGGCACAGACACATGCGTACACACACATGATAACATACGCACTATACACACACATACACATGGATTTTGAGCTGTAGATATGTGGTAGTTGAATAGGAGCCTGAGGGCACGCACTTAGTGTGTTGTGAAATTGGTTATGAATGTATTGTTTTGCAGGACCGCAGGAAGAGTAGCTGCTGCCATGGCAGCTAATGGGGATCCATAATAAATACAAATAAATACATATACAAATGACACATCTCTGTAACCAGAGGGTTATTCATGACAAGGTTCTATGTAGAATCCAAAAGGTTTCCCCTATAGTGACAAAACAAAGAACCCACAAGGGTTCCTTGTGAGAGGTTTCTAAAAAATCTAAAGGTTCTAGGTGGCACCCAAAAGGCTTCCCCCAATTGGACAAATTATAGAATGTCTATTAGTTCTAATCTTTTAAAAATGTTTATCATACCCACAGATCCAGTGGTGTAGCAGGAAATTCAGGTCGCTGGTAACTGAGAGGTTGTGAGGTTGACTCTCAAGTAATCAGAATTTTTCTGATCTGCAAAATCATACCTATTATTATCATATTTCCCAGCATGCCCCATTTTAGCAATTTTGGGGGGAATTGCTTTGTTTTTGCATGTGCATTGATTGATTAATTAATCAATAAATGTATGTCATGCTACACAAAGACAAAATCATCGATTTTTGGGGGAGGTTCTGTTTGACTGATTTATTGCACCCGTTATTGAAACGTTGTTCCAGTAATATTATTAGTTAATCTTTCTAAATTACAGATTGTAATTTACTTGGGGACAGTTTGTAATTTACTTGTTTGATCAGTTCTGCAATATGTTAACTAGCAACCATACCACATGTAAAATCATTCACTACACTATATCAATCCACAAGAACATTGCGCATGTAAGGACAGTGTACATGTGACACACAGCTCGAAAAGTTGTTCGGGCCATCCACATTATATTTAACGTATAACGGATTACTTCATATTTCTTACAATAGTAAAAAATACAATTGTGATTAATTTAATTCATATAAATCTATTATTTCCCCAAAAATATTTTTGACTTACAATGATGTGCTTTGCCATTGTAGTAGTTGGGGTTTGGTTAAATCGTGGTGAATCGAATCATGGGAATCAAAATAATAATTTCTGAATTGCAAATAGTAAAAGGAACCAATTTAGCTGTAGTCTTCCTTTCGAATTGTGTCGCTGCAAAACTCATTTTGTAGATATTTAAAGTTTATTTGGACAGTCAATTTATGGGACATTTGCAACTCAATAGATGTTAAATGGTCACGGGCTTTTAACTATATATACACTATAACTTTCATTTTGATTCAATGAAAAGGCCTCCATCTTTGCAATCAACAGTAGCCTAGGCCAAGGCTCCTCTGCTCTTTCTCTCCTCAACAGCAGTTTGGCTAGCCACAATTTAATCTATCTGCTTTTATTTATTTTATTGACAAAATCCGTCAATTACAGGCTAGCAGAAACGCTGCTACCTAGACTAGCCTACAACATAATGCAATGAATATTGAATTATTGTTTTCAAGTGTGAACTGCAGTGAAAATGTCATTTGAATAATGGCTCAAAAGCACTGTAATTTGAATGTTTAATTCCATTCATTCCATTTGGATCCATTGTGGGTCTACTCTTGACAGATTATAAGGTCTAGAAAAGGCGCAGTACATGACATTCTGGTTGTATCTTTACTTCTGATACTGATGCGCTGTCTGTTGCCGATCATCATTCTCCCAAGTCATCCTGTGTGACCATGTGGCCACAGTCTCAGTTATTCAGGAAAGCTTAATTATTGTTCAGCCTCCTTTCCAATCGGAGCGGCTTTTCCTCAACATCTAACCTAACGCTTCGATATAGCCTAAATATTTGTAATTTAACTTTTAAAATGTATCACCTTTTATGTGTGACAAAGACACAACCAGTCACAGTATTTTAATCTGATTAGGCTACTTTAAAAGTCTCCTGCAGGCTACATGCTCACTCCACTCTAAATAATTCCAGCATTCAAACTGCTCACCGGCCGTTCAAGCCAAACCTTCGGTATTGAGTAGGGGGGGATGGATTTTCTGTTTGTCGAGATTTACATATATTATTTGATTATGGTGTTGAAAACACAAACCACGATGAAGCACTCGAAGTCGGTAATCGGCATGCAGTTATCTGTTGCTTATTGGTTGTGTGTGGTACATTGGTACAGAAACCTGTCGGTGGAAAATTCATTACATGTATTTTAGCATCAACATTTTGGAAATCTGATTTCCCCCTAGCTGATCATTGTCTGCAGCCAGCTCTGATCGTAGTGTAATGAGACAGGCAGAGAGAGTGAGCTCGTCCTAGGTGGTTGGCAAATTCTCTTCCTTCTGGTCCCTCACACAAACAAAGGGTTGCTACAGTTATTATTTGTTAATCCTCTTTTTTTACAGTACAAGGGGAGGGTCATGTGAAAAAAAAACATGTTGGGAGGGGAGTGTATTGTCCGTCCACTCAGTAAATTTCAATCATAATTCTACCAATCAATATGAATGCAGATTGTGGGAATCCACTCTGGCTGGATTCCAATAGGAATTAAACTTAACTTTGCAAGCCAGCATCATGTGACTTGATGCTGCTATTGCTTTGGCTTATCTCACCAGCAAAACCATAACAGAAGCTGATGACCAGCGAAAACACAGTGAAGGCTGGTCAACAGCAAACACAACGAAGGCTGGTCTGCCAGCAGAACCAGCTAGACCATGCTGGTCTGCCAGCAGAACCAGCTAGACCATACTGGTCAGACCAGCTTGACCAGCATCTGACCAGCATGGACCAGCATAGACCAGCTTGAAATGTATGCTGTTTTGTTCAGCAGGGCTCTCAGTGATCAAATTTAAAAAGACAGAATATTCCTCAATTTCTTCTTCCTCTGAGAGATCTCTCTCTCCTCTCCCTCTCTCCACTCCCCTCTCTCTCTCCCTCACTGTTTCTCTTTGTTTCTCTGTCTCTCTCTCTTCCACTCGCTCTGTCTCTCAATTTCAGTTTCAATTTCAATTTAAGGGCTTTATTGGCATGGGAAACATATGTTTTCACTGCCAAAGCAAGCGAACTAGACAAAAGTGAAATAAACAATCGAAATTAACAGTAAACATTACACTCACAAAAGTTCCAAAATTGATAACCATAAATCTCTATCTCTCTCTGTTTTCTCTCCACCCCCACCCACCCACCCACCCACCCACCCCACCCCACCCCAATCTCTCCCGGTGTGATGTGTTTTCTCTCCACCCCCCACCCCCACCCCCACCCCACCGCAATCTCTCCCGGTGTGATGTGTTTTCTCTCCACCCCTCACCCCACCACAATCTCTCCCGGTGTGATGTGTTTTCTCTCCACCCCCCACCCCACCCCAATCTCTCCCGGTGTGATGTGTTTTCTCTCCACCCCCCACCCCCACCCCACCCCAATCTCTCCCGGTGTGATGTGTTTTCTCTCCACCCCCCACCCCCACCCCACCCCAATCTCTCCCGGTGTGATGTGTTTTCTCTCCACCCTCCACCCCCACCCCACCCCAATCTCTCCCGATGTGATGTGTTTTCTCTCTACCCCCACCCCCACCCCACCCCAATCTCTCCCGGTGTGATGTGTTTTCTCTCCACCCCCCACCCCCACCCCACCCCAATCTCTCCCGATGTGATGTGTTTTCTCTCCACCCCCACCCCCACCCCACCCCAATCTCTCCCGGTGTGATGTGTTTTCTCTCCACCCCCCACCCCAATCTCTCCCGGTGTGATGTGTTTTCTCTCCACCCACCACCCCCACCCCACCCCAATCTCTCCCGGTGTGATGTGTTTTCTCTCCACCCCCCCACCCCCACCCCACCCCAATCTCTCCCGGTGTGATGTGTTTTCTCTCCACCCCCCACCCCCACCCCAATCTCTCCCGGTGTGATGTGTTTTCTCTCCACCCCCCCACCCCCACCCCACCCCACCCCAATCTCTCCCGGTGTGATGTGTTTTCTCTCCCCCCCACCCCCACCCCACCCCAATCTCTCCCGGTGTGATGTGTTTTCTCTCCCCCCCACCCCCACCACACCCCAATCTCTCCCGGTGTGATGTGTTTTCTCTCCACCCCCCACCCCCACCCCACCCCAATCTCTCCCGGTGTGATGTGTTTTCTCTCCACCCCCCCACCCCCACCCCACCCCAATCTCTCCCGGTGTGATGTGTTTTCTCCCCCCCCACCCCCACCCCACCCCAATCTCTCCCGGTGTGATGTGTTTTCTCTCCACCCCCCCACCCCCACCCCACCCCACCCCAATCTCTCCCGGTGTGATGTGTTTTCTCCCCCCCCACCCCCACCCCACCCCAATCTCTCCCGGTGTGATGTGTTTTCTCCCCCCCCACCCCCACCCCACCCCACCCCAATCTCTCCCGGTGTGATGTGTTTCCTCTTTCTCCTCCTCTCCTTTCAGGTATCAGGGGCTGAGTGGGGTGATCGATCTGTGTGTGTGTGTGTGTGTGTGTGCGTGTGTGCGTGTGTGTGTGTGTGTGTGTGTGCGTGCGTGTGTGTGCGTATTCTCAACTCAGTAGGAGTTGCTCTCTAATTGAATCCAGCGTCTACTGCGGAGGCTGTTCTCTCTCTTCTTTCTTCCTTTTTTCCCTCCATCCTTTCATTCTTCTTTTTACATTCACCACTGCTTTTTCCCTCCACCAGCAGGAATACAAGAACAATGGTTGCTTATGTTGTAATGAATGTCTGAACCACGCAAGCTTTGTTTACTCATTTGTGACTGTCAGACAGCTGTTGTGTTTTATTCTGTTTCCCCGTATCCTTCGGCCCTCTTCCGTTTTTGTTAACGCCGTATTTTGTGTGGGGGCTGAGGTGCAGGGTTGAACAAATGTCATGTATTGTGTCAAATATCTTGTTATTGTGAGGGTCTTTACACTTAGAACGCAATGCTTCTTGCTGTGAAGTCACTTATCTGGAGAGTAAACATTTTTTAAGAATGGGAATGAGAGAGAGAGAGAGAGAGAGAGAGAGAGAGAGAGAGAGAGAGAGAGAGAGAGAGAGAATGAGTTAGAGAGTAATAGAGCGAGTGAAAAATAAAATAAATTAGAGAAAGAAAATGAGAAACAAAGGAAAGAAAACAATTAGAAGTGAGAGAAAGAAAGAAATGATTCCTGGGGATAAAGAGGTCAGAGAAAGACCTCAAACTTCCCAACACTAGCAATTCTTCTCAGTGTGAAGACTCCCTGTCTTTCTAGACCAGCTTTAAAGGGCGACTGAACCTCCTCATCTGGCCAAAAGTTACATCAATGCTCATTAAAAATTGCTAGCGGCCATGACTGAAGGCAAACAAAAGTTGTCTTGGGGGTGTGGTTTGATGTGGGTGTTTATTGGGTTTGTCCTTGCCACTGCCAAAACACACCCATCTGTCACAAGCTGGCCCGCAGCTGTTTCCCACACTGAATCACAGCAAACAAACCTCCTTCAGATTGAGTTCAATAACTACAGGTAGATGTGTGGTGAGATGCCTGAGGAAGCTTGGAATAGGTCAGTAGCCTACAGCAGTATTTCCCAACTCCAGTCCTCAAGTACCAACAGTACAGATTTTTGTTGTAGCCCCAGACAAGCACACCTAGGTGCTTGGAGAGGAACTCGGAGTGGTCTTCTAGTACGACTTAGAAGACACGCAACACCACCCACCGCTTCCGACTATATTACTCGCTAATTGTCAGTCTCTGGATAATAAAGTTGACGAGCTCAGGGTGAGGATTTCTTTCCAGAGAGACATCAGGTATTGTAATGTACTCTGTTTCACGGACATATGGCTCTCTCGGGATATACTGTCTGAGTCGGTCCAGCCAGTTTTCTCAAGCCAGCCAGTTATCTCAATTCATCGCGCAGTCAGGAATAAATATCTCTCCGGAAAGAAGAATGGCGGGGGTGTATGTTTCATGATGAACGGCTCATGGTGTGATTGTGATAACATACAGGACCTCAAGTCCTTTTGTTCACCCGACCTAGAATACCTCACACTCAAATGCCGACCGTATTATCTCCCAAGAGAATTCTCTTCGGTTATAGTCACAGCTGTGTATATCCCCCTCAAGCCGATACCACGATGGCCCTCAAAGAACTTCACTGCAAAACACGTTTATTGTAGTTGGGGATTTTAACAAAGCAAATTTGAGAAAAAGGCTGCCGAAGTTCTCTCAACACATTGACTGTAGTACTCGCGCTGCTAAAACACTCGACCACTGCTACTCCAACTTCCGGGATGCCTACAAGGCCCTCCCCCACCCTCCTTTCAGCAAATCTGACCACGACTCCATTTTGCTTCTCCCTTCCTATAAGCAGAAACTCAAATAGGATGTACCCGTGCTAAGAACTATTCAATGCTGGTCTGACCAATTGGAATCCACACTTCAAGATTGTTTTGATCACGCCGACTGGGATATGTTCCGGGTAGCCTCCAATAATAACATTAACAAATATACTGATACGGTGACTGAGTTTATCAGGAAGTGTATAGGAAATTTTATACCCACTGTAACTATTAAAACCTACCCAAACCAGAAACCGTGGATAGATGGCAGCATTCGCGCAAAACTGAAAGCGCGAATAACAGCATTTAACTGATTGAAAGTGACTGGGAATATGGCAGAATACATACAGTGTATTCTGGGCGGCAGGGAAGAGGCAGGATAGCCTTGTGGTTAGAGCGTTGGACTGAAAGGTTGCAAGTTCAAATCCCTGAGCTGACAAGGTACAAATCTGTCGTTCTGCCCGTGAACAGGCAGTTAAACCACTGTTCCTAGGCCATCGTTGACAATAAGAATTTGTTCTTAACTGACTTGCCTAGTTAAATAAAGGTAAAATAAAATAAATAAAACATTCCCTCCGTAAGGCAATCAAACAGGCAAAATGTCAGTATAGAAACAAAGTTGAGTCGCAATTCAACGGCTCAGACACAAGACATGGCATGGTCTACAGACAATCTTGGACTGCAAACCAGCTACGTCGCGGACACTGATGTCTTGCTACCGGACAAGCTAAACACCTTCTTCACACGCTTTGAGGATAACACAGTGCCACCGACACGGCCCTCTACCAAAGGACTGTGGGCTCTCTTTCTCTGTGGCCGACGTGAGAAAGACCTTTAAGCGTGTTAACCCTCGCAAGGCTGCCGGCCCAGACAGCATCCATAGCCGTGTCCTCAGAGCATGCGCAGACAAGCTGGCTGGTGTGTGTACGGACATATTCAATCTCTCCCTATCCCAGTCTGCTTCAAGATGGCCACCATTGTTCCTGTACCCAAGAAAGCAAAGGTAACTGAACTAAATGACTATCGCCCCGTAGCACTCCCTTCTGTCATCATGAAGTGCTTTGAGAGACAAATCAAGGATCATATCACCTCTACCTTACGTGTCACCCTAGACCCACTTCAATTTGCTTTACCGCCCCAATAGATCCATAGACGATGCCATCGCCATTGAAATGCACATTGCCCTATCTGGACAAGAGGAATATTTACTTTTCTGCTCTTTTGCACACCAATATCTCTACCTGTACATGACCATCTGATCCTTTATCACTCCAGTGTTAATCTGCAAAATTGTAATTATTCGCCTACCTCCTCATGCCTTTTGCACACAATGTACATAGACCCTCTTTTTTTCTACTGTGTTATTGACTTGTTAATTGTTTAACTCTGTGTTGTCTGTTCACACTGCTATGCTTTATCTTGGCCAGGTCGCAGTTGCAAATGAGAACTTGTTCTCAACTAGCCTACCTGGTTAAATAAAGGTGAAATAAAAAAATAAAAAATAAAATACCTATGTAAGAATGCTGTTCATTGACTATTGCTCAGCATTCAACACCATAGTACCCTCCAAGCTCATCATTAAGTTTGAGGCCCTGGCTCTGAATCCCGCCCTGTGGAACTGGGTTCTGGACTTCCTGACAGGCCACCCCCAGGTGGTGAATGTAGGTAACAACACCTCCACTTTGCTGATCCTCAACACTGGGGCCCCACGAGGGTGCGTGTTCAGCCCCCTCCTGTACGCCCTGTTGACCCATGACTGGGTGGCCATGCATGCCTCCAACTCAATTGTCAAGTTTGCAGACAACACAACAGTAGTAGGCTTGATTACCAAAAATGATGAGACAGCCTACAGGGAGGAGGTGAGGGCTCTGGGAGTGTGGTGACAGGAAAATAACCTCTCACTCAATGTCAGCAAAAAAAGGAGATCATCATGGACTTTAGGAAACAGCAGAGGGAGCTTCTCATATCGACTTTGACTGGACCACAGTGGAGAAGGTGGAAGCTTCAAGTTCCTTGGCGTACACATCACTGACAAACTGAAATGGTCCACCCACCCAGACAGTGTGGTGAAGAAGGCACAACAGTGCCTTTTCAACATCAGGAGGTTGAAGAAGTTTGTCTTGGTAGCTAAAACCCTCACAAACTTTTACAGATGCACAATTGCCACTTTAATTGTCACTTTAATAATATTTTGCATTACTCATCTGTTATGTATATACTGTATTCTATTCTATTCTACTGTAGTCTATGCCGGTCTGACGTTGATGACATTACTCGTCCATATATTTAAATCAAATCAAATGTAATTTATCACATGCGCCGAATACAACAGTGAAATGCTTACTTACAAGCCCTTAACCAATGATGCAGTTTTAAGAAAATACCCCCAAAAATTAAAATTAAGAAAAAAGTAAGAGATAAGAAAAACGAATAATTAAAGAGCAGCAGTGAATAACAATAGCTGAGCTATATACAGGGGGAACTGGTACGGATGTATTCTTAATTATATTCCTTTACTTAGATTTGTGTGTATTGGGTATATGTTGTGAAATTGTTAGATATTACTTGTTAGATATTACTGCACTGTCATAGCTAGAAACACAAGCATTTCGCTACACTCGCAATAACATGTTAAACACATGTTTGAGACCAATACAACTTGATTTGAATTGACTGTAATTGAACATGTCAACTAATCATGAAGTCCTCAATTATTTAAATCAGGTGAGTTTGTCCATGGCTAAAACAAAATTGAGCTGTGCACCAGTTGATGTTTACACCCCCCCCCCCCCCCCCCCCCCCCCCCTTTTTGCCCAAATTCACTGTCCGATTGTGACGAGGCATGGAGAATCCTCTGAGTTGTATATTCATGGCGTCAGTCAGCAAAATCTCTGTAAAGCATAGATTATTCGTTTTTCAAGTCTCATTGATAGGAAACTTGAGAAAAGAGCTTGTCTATCTTATACTCAAGTGACTGGACATTTGTCCGGTGTAAAGAAGGGAACAGCTGAGTCGAAGTTGAAATTGAAATCGAGGTTAGTAACTCTTGATCTGATGTCCAAAATAGTATGAACTTTATGCACAAAAAAAGTACAAATTAACACAAAAAAATGTATTCAGTAGCAAGTCGACCATGTCGCTAGACAGCCGCTTGTCGCTAGACGAGCACTAGTGCACTAACCCCATGGTGTGACACTCATAATGAGGATTATTGCCACTTTCAAGTCCTAGTCGGAACTAGGAAATGTCCTACTTGCTAACTGGTTGTAGTTTTACACTTGCCGCAGGAATCTGACCCATTCCCTGATGATTCGTCCATGCTGCTGTCACCCAGCTCCAGCCACCCAGGGTGAGGTGACCAGGCCGATGGGATGTGACCAAGCTGATTTACCTAAATTGGTCCCTGTTGACTCGGTTAAACAAGGATTAATCACAGCTCAGTGATAAATTGTAATGGCTGGAGCAACCTGGATGGGTTTTAAAGGATTATTTAGGCATCATTGATAGCACAGTTAAATATAGGTGATCATTTAAAATGGCACCCTATTACCTTTATAGCTCCCAAAAGACAATGTAGGGATCTCAAACTCAACTCTTGACCTCGAAACCGGTTCCACTGCATGTTTTCATTGTTCCCCTCTAATCAGGGACTGCTTTGACCTTGGACACCAGGTGCGTGCAATTAATTGTCAGGTAGAACAGAAAACAAACAGGCTCCAGACCTCATAGGGTAAGAGTTGAGTACCTCTGATGTAGGGAATAGAGTGCCATTTGCGATGCAAGCGTAGTCTGGATGAACTAGCTAGCTTGAGAGTTGAGTATGGATACTGAGAATAGAGTGACTGAGAAGCTGGTTGAATGTCTTGCCCTGTTCTCTCTTAACCGCTAGTCTACCTGCTGCTGTTGGAGACAGAGCTCCTAACCAGGCCAGTTATGAGGCAGTAAGTCTTCTATTGATTAGCTGTCTGCATCACTGCCCCAGCTGCTTGGTCTTCTCAAATACCATGGTTGTGGCCCAAATGACACCATATACCCTTTATAGTGCAGTACTTTTGACCAGACATCGCTCTATCTTTCTTCTCTCGCTCTCTCGTCAAATGTACTGCACTAGAAAGAGAATAGGGTGCCATTTGTGACGCCAACACTTACTCTCTGGGCTCCCTAGTATGACAGCACCTAGGTGGGAGTGTCCTACAGTCAACTTCCCCCTAGTACCCGTCTTCTATCACACTCCACGGAAAAGACACACACTTTAAGAGTCAACACACACACCAACCACTGCTGCTGCTATCCAACAACTAATTAGCCACACTGGATAGACAAAGTTAAGTTCCAAAACTGGCAGAAACCCTTGAGAAACCTTTCAAAAATTAAGGTTATAAAATATACGTTTACAGTAATAATAAATATGGCCGTGTGTAGTGGACTCCCTTGGATTTAATAGAGTTCATGCAGTAATCTATGTATTCAATAACACCAATCAATAGCCACATGTTTAAAAGCTACACACCGTACCCTACATATCATTGATTACAGTAACTGTCAAGCTAAATAATGCAATATGTTGTTTCTGGAGAGCTATTCTGGGTAATTACATATAAAACGTGCTAGTCAGTGAAGGATCATTACAGAACACACATCCCAATCACACACACAGAAAGACAGAATGGGTAGAGAAGGCTAGGGTCCAGCTGGCCCAGTCTACTCCAGCCCTGCCCTGCCCTTCCCATCAGTCCATGTCTGTCTGTCTGTCTGTCTGTCTGTCTGTCTGTCTGTCTGTCTGTCTGTCTGTCTGTCTGTCTGTCTGTCTGTCTGTCTGTCTGTCTGTCTGTCTGTCTGTCTGTCTGTCTGTCTGTCTGTCTGTCTGTCTGTCTGTCTGTCTGTCTGTCTGTCTGTCTGTCCGTCTGTCTGTCCGTCCGTCCGTCCGTCCGTCCGTCCGTCCGTCCGTCCGTCCGTCCGTCCGTCCGTCCGTCCGTCCGTCCGTCCGTCCGTCCGTCCGTCCGTCCGTCCGTCCGTCCGTCCGTCCGTCCGTCCGTCCGTCCGTCCGTCCGTCCGTCCGTCCGTCCGTCCGTCCGTCCGTCCGTCCGTCCGTCCGTCCGTCCGTCCGTCCGTCCGTCCGTCCGTCCGTCCGTCCGTCCGTCCGTCCGTCCGTCCGTCCGTCCGTCCGTCCGTCCGTCCGTCCGTCCGTCCGTCCGTCCGTCCGTCCGTCCGTCCGTCCGTCCGTCCGTCCGTCCGTCCGTCCGTCCGTCCGTCCGTCCGTCCGTCCGTCCGTCCGTCCGTCCGTCCGTCCGTCCGTCCGTCCGTCCGTCCGTCTGTGTGTTGTGTGTGGGTTCTCTGTGTGTGTGCTTGTATGTGTGTGGGTGTGTGTGTGTGTGTGTGTGTGTCAGTCCAGTCCAGTCTGGCCCAGTAGCTTTGTGTTTTCAGATCTGGTATATGGGTCGGGTAGCGCCCTGTGGGTCTGTGCCAGGACAGGAGAGACTGATCTAAGGACCTAGCACCCCACGACCCTGAGACGGAAACAACTTTAATCTCGGCTGGCATGACAAATGAGGGGCAAAAGGGGTGAAAAAAGGAGGAGAGAGGAACAGAACTGTTATTCTGGGCTGTGGTCTGTCTGTCTGTATGTCTGTCAGTCTGTCTGTCCTTCTGATCCAGTTTCAGATAAGCTTTATTAGCATATATAATGAGACCATTGTTGCTGAAGTGAAGTGAGAAAATGATATCAGCAATAACAGTAAAGAATTTATAATAGTAACATTTTCCAAATTTTGTTGTGTTACAGCCTGAATTTAAAAAGGATTCCAATTAGATTTTTGTCACTGGCCTACACATAATACCCCATAATGTCAAAGTGGAATCATGTTTTTACACATTTTTACAAATTAATAAACATGAAAATCTGAAATTTCTTGAGTCAATAAGTATTCATCCCTACGGTAAGCCTAAATAAGTTCAGGAGTAAAAATGTGCTTAACAAATCACATAGTAAATTTACTCACTCTGTGTGCAATAATAGTGTTTAACATGATTTCTTTATGACTACCTCATCTCTGTATCCCACACATACAGTGATCTGTAAGGTCACTCAGCCGAGCAGTGAATTTCAAACACAGATTCAACCACAAAGACCAGGGAGGTTTTCCAATGCCTAGCAAAAAAGGGCAGCTATTGGTAGATGGGTAAAACAAGGAGACATTGAACATCCCTTTGAGCAGGGTGAGTTTATTAATTACACTTTGGATGGTGTATCAATACACCCAGTCACTACAAATATACAGGAGTCCTTCCTAACTCAGTTGCCGGAGAGGAAGGAAACTGTTCAGGGATTTCACCATGAGGCCAATGGTGACTTTAAAAGAGTTACAGAATTTAATGGCAATTTTTTAAAACCAGGCAAGTCAGTAAAGAACAAATTCTTATTGACAATGACGGCCTACCCTGGTTAAACCCTAACGATGCTGGGCCAATTGTGCACCGTCCTATGGGACTCTCAATCATAGCCGGTTGTGATACAGCTTGGAATCGAGATGCAGTGCCTTAGACCGCTGCGCCACTCGGGAGCCCATGACAGGATATGACAGGAGAAAACTGAGGATTGATCAAAAGCATTGTAGTTACTTCAATACTAACCTAATTGACAGATTGAAAAGAAAGCGGACTGGGAATTCAGCCCTGGCATTTTATCAACACCAGCCAACTCACCCCCCAGGTATTTCAGGTATTCAATTGAATGTCAAATATCAACACTTTTCTTCTTTGAAATGATTGTACCAAAACAGCATGAAAATCAGCATATATCACTCTAGAATTAACCAATGCAAATGTATTTGACAGTAGGGGAAAGATACACAAAATTGCACAATTACCTAGATATGTGGATTTTTGTGTCTTCTTTCTTTTCTGACTTTTCTTTTCTGATTTTGTTTACATTATCATCTAATCAAACATGAAAATGTTATATCCCAGGGAGGGGAACATATGCATACTGTATTTACCATGTCAATGCATTTAATCCCCATCAGTATATCATTGCACCCCCCCTTTTACGCTGCTGCTACTCTCTGTTATTTAATAACTTTAATAACTCCACCTACATGTACATATTACCTCAATTACCTCAAATAACCGGTACTGCCTGTAAACAATTATTGCACCTATTGTTATTTTACTGCTGCTATTTTATTATTTGTTACTTTTATTTACTACTTTTTTAAAGGTATTTTTCTTAACTGCATTGTTGGTTAAGGGCTTGTAACTAAGCATTTCACTGTAAGGTCTACTACACCTGTTGTATTCGGCACATGTGACGAAAACAATTTGATTTGATTTGACATCAACTTTGATACACATGTGGGAAGTGGTGTGCATTCATGGAGCCGGGGAAAGCTTGGCTTCCCCAAAAAACTGTACTAAGAAAGAAACATGTAAATAATGTATCTTTCGTCTCATTGTGTTTCATGATTTTCGTACAATTCGCAAAAGGCTGAAATGCATCTCACTGGAGAAAGTATCCAAACGAGTGAAACAGCGCCCCTCTGTCTCTGTAGAACATCTATCTGATGTGTAGGCCATCTATCTGATGTGTAGGCCATCTATCTGATGTGTAGGCCATCTATCTGATGTGTAGGTCATCTATCTGATGTGTAGGCCATCTATCTGATGTGTATGTGTAGGCCATCTATCTAATGTGTAGGCCATCTATCTGATGTGTAGGTCATCTATCTGATGTGTAGGCCATCTATCTGATGTGTAGGTCATCTATCTAATGTGTAGGCCATCTATCTGATGTGTAGGCCATCTATCTAATGTGTAGGCCATCTATCTGATGTGTAGGTCATCTATCTGATGTGTAGGCCATCTATCTAATGTGTAGGCCATCTATCTGATGTGTAGGTCATCTATCTGATGTGTAGGCCATCTATCTGATGTGTAGGTCATCTATCTGATGTGTAGGCCATCTATCTGATGTGTATGTGTAGGCCATCTATCTGATGTGTAGGTCATCTATCTGATGTGTAGGCCATCTATCTGATGTGTATGTGTAGGCCATCTATCTGATATGTAGGCCATCTATCTGATGTGTAGGCCATCTATCTGATGTGTAGGCCATCTATCTGATGTGTAGGCCATCTATCTGATGTGTATGTGTAGGCCATCTATCTAATGTGTAGGCCATCTATCTGATGTGTAGGCCATCTATCTGATGTGTGTGTATGTGTAGGCCATCTATCTGATGTGTAGGCCATCTAGCTGATGTGTATGTGTAGGCCATCTATCTGATGTGTATGTGTAGGCAATCTATCTGATGCTGTCTGGTGCATTAGTGTATGAATGTGTTGCCACCCATGGCGTTGAATGCAAGGGAAGCCAGCGAGCATTTGGCCTCCCTTGATAAAAAAATAATAATTAAATAGTTTAGCTCAACGCTGATTGGCTGAGTGAGCTCATCTGTGAATGGTCCTGGCACACCAAAAAAAGTGTCAAGGGAAGCCAATTGGATTTGTCTCTCCTCCAATCACTTTGCATCGAGAGCATACGTCATTGACAGAATCTTGTTGTGCATCTCATTGTGTTGTTTTCCTCCGGTGGCTAGCTAGATAGCTAAAATTGTCACTTTCCTAAATTAACCATGGATGGGGCTAGAGATATAGAGTTGTGGTTTTACTTAATTCTTTGTACTGGCCAATGATTATAATGTCGATCCTGATCTAACCGTACATTCAAACATTGTGCCCCTTGCCTGAGAGGATGGAAGTTCAATACGTAGCTAGATGTAGAAGGCTAATGTTAACTAGCTAACGTTGCCCATGAAAGGAAGTTAGGCTCGCGAGCAAGTATTTTAGCCAGGTAGCCTGGGACAACAAAACATAAAAGTGTGTACTGTATAACGGAGTCATAGACTGGTTCATCAACATGAAATAGAGGAGGATGGCATTGTCATTTCTCTTCAAGTAGGGTGAGTCAACATGTTTTTTCTACTTCCACGAACGCGCATGCACACACGCACACACACACACAGAACCATGGAAAGCCACATCATATTTAGCCTACGTTGATTGGACTACATAGTTTTTGGTATCTTTTAGTTGTCACTGTATTAGACGATGCATCGGTGATGATCATTAATGATTTTGAAATGTTAAAGTTGACTGGTGCTGGAATAGTGGAGGTAGCTCCTGTTTTCTTTGTGACTTGTGGTAACTTTCCGTGGTTCTAAATCCGTATTTGTTTAGTGGTTCGAAAAATGTCAGAAACTTGAAATTCCTTCACCATGCTGTAAGTCATATAACTGTTTGGTACATGCAATATGATTTGTGGACTTTGGTGATGAAACAAAGCTGTGGTGGAATTTATTCTGCCACTGTGTCTTATTATTGTTTTGGCTTTAGGCTTATATACAGGGGTGCAACTTTCACTGGGGATGGGGGGACATGCCTGAAATTGCATTTTTGTTGTCCCCCCCAAAACGAGGCAACGGTGTGCTTTAGGGCAATGTGGACACCTCCGTGTGGTCGGGTAGGCTGTTTGGAGTGTTTATCCGACTGTCTATATATCATGGTCGCAAGGCATATGAACTAACAGATTATTGTGCAAACAACGAAATTATCACAACACGTAAATTGTAAAATAATATGGCTTCCCCAGTGATTTTACCCAGGTACCGCTACTGCACATTTTTTTACCCCCATGGTGTCTTGCGCATGTAATAATATTTAAATGGTTTGTTTCTATTTTGAAAGCAAATCGGTGAAGAAAACATTTTTAACAATTAAATACAGCTAAATTATGGCAGAGAGTAATATTCTCAGGTGGGCATGGCTTGAGCCTTGCTACTGTCTGCCTGTCTGGTTAAGCCTAATACGTTTTAAAAGCCAAGCTTCTACGTTTATAGGCACCCTTTCCGTTTATTACGATCCATGATCTTGACTGGCAAAATAATGACGGAGACGAAGCAGGTCTCTTTGCTGATGCCGCGTTTGACTTTTAATGTGAGTTTGTGTGACCTTATCTCAGCCTATCAGAAAACCCGGGCCGGCCCATGTCTACCTTTGTCATTGTTTTATTTTTATTTAAATGAATATTTTGCACACTGAACAAAAATGGTCCAACCCATCTGGCATTTGACAGAGTTGCCAGATGACCAATCCGCTACTGAAGGAAGCCAGAACAGAATAACAAATATTCCAAAACATGCCTCATGTTTGCAACAAGGCACTAAAGTAATACTGCACAAAATTTGGCAAATCAATTCACTTTTTGTCCTGAATACAAAGTGTTTTGTTTGGGGAAAATCCAATACAACACATTACTGAGTACCACCCTCCATATTATTTATTTGCTGCATCATGTTATGGGTATGCTTGTAGTCATTAAGAACTGGTGAGTTTTCAGGATGAAAAGAAGAGAATAGAGAGAATAGAGCTAAGCACAGGAAAAATCCTATAGGAAAACTGGTTCAGTCTGTTTAGGGTCCTGTTGGTTCCAGAGTTGGTGCATCGGGACCGCTTGCCATTCTGTAGCAGAGAGAACAGTATGTGACTTGGGTGGCTGGAGTCTATGATAATTTTTAGGGCCTTTCTCTGACACCATCTGGTTTAGAGGTCCTGGATGGCAGGAGAGCTCGGCCACAGTGATGTACTGGGCCATACGCACTACCCATTTGTAGCACCTTGCGGTGATGCAGCCAGTCAAGATGCTCTAAATGACGCAGCTGTGGACATTTTTGAGGATCTGAGGGTGTAGCGTGTAGGATATTTCTGGTGTAGCAAAATGCTTGTGCTTCTAGTTCCAACAGTGCAGCAATATCTAACAAGTAATACTAACAATGTCGCAACACATACCCAGTGTTAGATTTCCACCAAACATAACGCTTTGTATTCAGGCTGTAAAGTTCATTTCTTTCTTTCTTCTTCTTGCAGTATTACCTTAATGCCTTATTGCAAACAGGATGCATGTTTTGGAATATTTTTATTCTGTACAGGCTTCCTTCTTTTCACTGTGTCATTTAGGTTAGTATTGTGGAGTAACTACAATGTTGATGATCCATCCTCAGTTTTCTCCTATCACAGCCATTAAACTCTGTAACTGTTTTAAAGTCACCACTGAGTTAGGAAGGACGTATCTTTGTAGTGACTGGATGTATTGATACACCATCCAACGTGTAATTAATAACTTCACCATGTTCAAAGGGATATTCAATGTTTACTTTATTTTATTTTATTTGTATCTACCAATAGGTGCCCTTCTTTGCGAGGTGTTGGAAAATCTCCCTGGTCTTTGTGGTCTAATCTGTGTTTGATATTCACTGCTCGACTGAGGGACCTTACAGAAAATTATATGTGTGGGGTACAGGATGAAGTAGTCATTCAAAATCATGTTAAACACTATTATTTCACACAGTGAGTCCATGCAATTTATTGTGTGACTTGTTCAGCAAATCTTTACTCCTTAACTTATTTAGGTTTGACATACCAAAGGGGTTGTATACATGTTAACTGAAGACTTTTCAGCTTTACTTTTTTATTCATTTGTAGAAATATGTAGAAACATATTTCTACTTTAACATTATGGGGTATTGTATATAGACCATTGACACAAAATCTCAATGTAATCCATTGCATATGCAGGCTGTAGCACACACTAGGTTGCTTTGGGAAGTGTGATAGTTCTATTTTGGACCATAAAGACTCAAAGAACACTTTGAGCCCTTAAATGGTTATTTGCAGTTCGAAAAAGGGTTGTTTTCTCTTTAGTAATAATTCAAATGTAAGGGTGGCAGCTCATTCAAATATGTTGGGGCGTGGTTTGCGCACAGCTCTTTTTGTGCAGCAGTGAGTGAGAGTGTCATTCCAGTTGATGTAATCTGTTGTGTTATGACATTCTATTTGACCATTCAGTTATGGTGTCTTGTGAAAGACTCATGTGTGGCCTTGTGTCAATTGAGAACCGTTGACTGATAGTGATTGGAAGCTTGACTCTTTTTATTGACTTGGATCTGTAGGGACAATTCAGGCTGAGGAGTAAGTTTCGCATATCCCTGTGTGCTACATTCACCCCTCAAACATATTAAACCATGACCCCAGCATTGATCTGTGGTATATCCAAGTCACTAGGCACCACTGTAAAGGATGTCACGCTGCTTGCTGAGCAAGTACCACTTTCTCCAGATTCAGCCCACACCTGCATGCATCCCTACATGCACCAGCAAAATAGCTGACTTTTCGCACGGTGCAGACTGTTAAGACGCTTCAGGAGGGCGATCACGTGTGCTAGCAAGGCAGAGGTTCAATCTCAAGACAGGTATGGGCCAAATCTGGAGGAAGTAGTACTAGCTAAGCAAGCAGCGTGACGCCCTTTACACCAGGGTTTCCCAAATTCGGTCCTGGGTACCACCCTGGGTGCACGTTTTGGTCTTTGCCCTAGCACTACACCGCAGATTCAAATAATCAAATGTTGATGATGAGTGGGTTATTTGAGTCAGCTGTGTAGTGCTAGGGCAAAAATCTAATCGTGCACCAAAGGGTGGAGCCACAGGACCGAGTTTGAGAAACCCTGCTTCACAAGAACACACGTGACCCCCTTCCTGAAGTCTTACCAGTTGGTGCCACATGAAAAGCTAGCTATTCGCTGGCTCAAGCGGCGACACGACCGGTTGAGTAGCAAGTTTCACACATCCCCATGTGCTACACATAGCTCCAGCAGTTCGCTACACCGCTACAATGCTTAAAAAGTAGATAACTACTGATTTGAATTTAGTTCAACTACCACCAAGCTACTGCAAAATGTAGTCAAGTTACTAGTTAAACTACATGTAGTTCACTACTCGCCAACACTGACCGCTGAGCCAGAGAAGAGTATATTAATCCTGCTGTAGTATTTATTGCGGCCAGCAGGTCAAACGAATGACAAAAATTAACGAGTCACTCTGAAATATTCATTATTACTTTCTGAGTCAGTAAAAATAGTTTTAAAAAAACGAATCGTGCTCTTCACTTGAATGTGTAGATGGAAAAGTCATAGTTCTGCACTGCAGGCGTTGGACACATAAATTAATGAATTCGAACAGAAATTCTCGATGGGGCCTTTTTCCCCAGTTACTGAAATTAGGATCATAGATGGGTCGCCATGCTTCGGTCCCATACGGTAGTGTTGGGGTCAAAATGGAATTGCATGCGTGAGTTTGTGGGGCGGCAGGTAGCCCAGTGGTTAGGGCGTCGGACCAGTAACCGGAAGGTTGCTTGATCGAATCCCCGAGCTGACAAGGTAAAAATCTGTCGTTCTGCCCATGAGCAAGGCAATTAACCCACTGTTCCCCGGTCGCCGAAGACGTGGATGTCGATTAAGGCAGCCCCCGCACCTCTCTGATTCAGAGGTTGGGTTAAATGCGGAAGACACATTTCAGTTGAATGCATTCAGTTGGACAACTGACTAGGTATCTCCATTTCTCATTCCAATGTGAGACTGTGTTTTCCATTGATCCTTCCCACTTTAGGACACAGGCCCTGATTGGTTGATGACAAGAGAGTGTCTGTCTGCTCCCCAGTTGCAGGATAGCCCTGTAAGAGAAAGAGCCTCTGTTTGATCCAAAATTATGTCTACCAGTCACTAGAGCCACCCGTTCTGTCCCTTCTCTCCTTATCTTACAGTTATTTAGGGTTGCCAAATTATGGGTAATTTCCCCAAAATTCTCAGGAGTTACTGCTTATTTCATCCTGATTCCAGGAATATTTGAACTGGGATTTCTTGAAAACCTGAGAATTTGGGGAAAATACTGTAACTCTACCCTACTCACAGTTACTCTAAAGAATTGCCAATCATTCCCAATCTGTTGAGTTGCATATGTTCCTCTCCCAGGTGCCTGCACATGAATTAAGCCATATTAGTTTCTGATTGTTTATATATGATTTAACCAATATTTGGTACACTCTGAATAATTCCAAAGGAAAACAGAGAAACTTATATTTGCATGTATAATTTCGGCATATTTATGCTAATCTAATTGTTTAACAGTTGGCTGGCTTTGTAGTGCTTAGTCTCCAGAAAAACAGGGAATGCCAGAAAACACATTCACGCTCACTCACACACATACACACACAAACGCAAACACACACATACACACACACACACACACACACACACACACACACACACACACACACACACACACACACACACACACACACACACACACACACACACACACACACACATACACATACACTAAAGCTGTAATTCGCACTATTTCAGGGGACTCCTCTAAAAGTGGCTGTAGACGTGAATGTTGCGTTGGTTAAAACTATAGTCTCAGAAATCCTGGAGAATATAATAACCTTTCTCAATATCAAAGGATCTACAAAAAAAACACATGCAGAACCATAATGGGTTATTTTTCCTGGTTAGCCATGTTATATTGTTGAAATTCCATAGGTGTTATTACTCTGTTTATTGACAAGTTGAATCAGGTGTGCTAAGTCTGGAACAGCTTGAGGTTCCTGAGGAGAGAATTGAGAACCACTGATTTACACAACAGTGTACAGATTCATATATCAATTAAGTTAAAATATAATTCGAAAGGTTAAATAAATAAGCAATCAAACAGAAAAGTCATCAAATCATAGCTAAAATATGAAGTTCAAATCAAATAGTCAAAGGAAGGGGGAAATGAATCCAACTCGCTCACTCCTGTTGTGTCTTTACTATCATTGAATTGAAGACTTAGTTTTTATCAAAGATTCTCTGTAATTAGTATTACGTGATCAAACTGATTAATCATGTAACGATAATTAACTAGGAAGTCGGGGCACCAAGGAAAATATTCAGATTACAAAGTTATAATTTCATCATCATTTATTATATTTTATATATTATATTTATCATTATCATTTTTTATATATAATTTTTTACTTGCGATATTGTATTTACTTCGCCACCATGGCCTTTTTTGCCTTTACCTCCCTTATCTCACCTCATTTGCTCACATTGTATATAGACTTATTTTTCTACTGTATTATTGACTGAATGTTTGTTTTACTCCATGTGTACTCTGTTGTTGTGTGTCGAACTGCTTTGCTTTATCTTGGCCAGGTCGCAATTGTAAATGAGAACTTGTTCTCAACTTTCCTACCTGGGTAAATCAAGGTGAAATAATTCTTTTTTTTTAAATAACTCCTAAAAAAAATAACTCTTAAAATAACTTTTCAGATATTTTAATATCTGATCCATAGTCTTCTGATTAATGAATAATTTGCTTTTCACGTTAGTCTCATTCCAAACGTCGTAAATTGGTTATCTGCACGAACCCAGTCTTCCCTATGAGTCATCCATACATCAGTTGTCTTAAATCATGTATTTATTACTAACTAAGTAATTCACAGAAATGCATAAACAAACAAACAAAGTCAATATGGTTACAAGAAAAGATAAGGGAATGTGCCCTAGTGGGCTAAACCGGCATCGCGGCTTGGTGGACAAAAGGGGGAGACAGCTGAGAAGTCACTACAGAGTGATAATAACAATTGAAATGCAAATCCTTTGCACATGAACGCTCACTCATTCAGGAACAATTGCAATCAATACATATATTTATGCTCAGTGTGTCGTCTTGTTCGCTGTTGAAAAGTTTGTTTCTGTTAGAGAGTTTCGTCCTCTCTCTCTCTCTCTGACTTGGTTAGAGGGGATAGTTCAGAGTGACATTCATTCGTTATCGAATGGATGTTTCGGTTGTCGTTCTTCACGTTCAATGATACCGAATTCCTAGCTGCAGACTAGTAATTAATATCAAAGACTTGTTCTTATTATGTCGGTATCGATAGTCTAAGATTTTAACCACGTGGTATGGTTAAAAGATTCAGCAATGGTCTACAACCTTTGTACTCCTGTGATTGAGAGAAACATGGTCTGGTGATAATTTCTCAAAGTTGGGTTTTATTCAGAATTGCAGAAAAGGGCTGTCCCAGGATGCCTGACCCTAACTGGGCTCAGGGGCGGTCCTCTGATTTAGTTCAACTCAAAAGGGAATTGGAGTTTCCTTCATTAAACAGTCCAAAATCACATCATACAATTTTACAAACAGTATCATACTCACTCATACATCTTATACAACAACTAGATGTAAACCTCATATCTAATGCTATTATATTTAAAAAAATTGGTAATGTGGCCACACCGTCTCCCATGAGCTTCCCCAAAATGTAACAAACGGACCAGTTCGTAGCTGGATTCTTCACCGATCTTTTATACCTTGCCTGGAACATGAAATTTGTTCGGACCTCAAGTTCTGTGAGGTGGAAGAAATTCCTTTGTTCTCTATAAAATTTCACTCTGTCTCTTATACTGTGTGGCCATGAGGCAGGGTTTTCTCAGGAATTTATGACATCTCTCTGACCACAGCAGCCTAGTTGAAGGAGGCAGGGGGAGGCAGGGAGAGGGGGATGGGCTTGCTGTACCCAAAGAGGGCAACTTCATGACACTCCCTTGCGAGGTTGGGGGGAGATCAGAGGGAGTAATGGGCTGTGGGGCAATGGGGGTGGGCTCACCACGTTCTAGCGGTGCATCACTCCTGGGTTCATCCCGGTCATCTTGTTCAGGTGGTGGTTGGGGTGGTTCTGGTCTTGATGATGTCTGGTCTCATCCTGCAGGGGGAGAAAGCACAAACCTCAGAGTGAGCAGACACCTGGAAGTTTGTGACCCTAAGGTCAATGAAGGCACTCCCCTGTGTTCTGCTCACTCCAGGTCTAGGTTGGTGTCTTTGGTCCTTCTTCTGGTTCAGGTGGTGATGGTGTCTGCTCTGGTCTCTCCCTCTGTTTATCTGCTCTGGGTGATTGGAGGTCAGCTGGTCCTGGTCTGGTCAGTGGTGGCCTGAGGAGGGCAGATGGAAAAAAAGAAGTGGACATTGACATTGGCTGCACAGAGAAATCCCATGCATCCTTGTTTACAAGTTCAAACACTGGAATGTGCAATGTAATTGTCATTATTTCTATATACCTCAGCCATGCTCAAGGTCCTAAACGATATCTTAACCGACATTGATAAGAAACAATACTGTGCAGCCTTATTCATTGACCTGGCCAAGGCTTTCACCACATCCTCATCGGCAGACTCGATAGCCTTGGTTTCTCAAATGACTGCCTCGCCTGGTTCACCAACTACTTCTCAGACAGAGTTCAGAGTGTCAAATCGGAGGGCCTGTTGTCCGGGCCACTGGCAGTCTCTATGGGGGTGTATACATCAATGATGTTACTCTTGCTGCTGGTGAGTCTCTGTTCCACCTCTACACAGACGACACCATTCTGTATACTTCTGGCCCTTCATTGGACACTGTGTTAACAACCCTCCAGACGAGCTTCAATGCCATTCAACTCTCCTTCCGTGGCCTCCAACTGCTCTTAAATACAAGTAAAACTAAATGTATGCTCTTCAACCGATCGCTGCCTCCACCTGCACCTTCACTCATGCTGCCAAACATACCCTTGTAAAACTGACCGTCCTACCGATCCTCAACTTCGGCAATGTCATTTACAAAATAGCCTCCAATACCCTACTCAACAAATTGGATGCAGTCTATCACAGTGCCATCCATTTTGTCACCAAAGCCTCATATACTACCCACCACTGCGACCTGTACGCTCTCGTTGGCTGGCCCTCGTTTCATACTCGACGCCAAACCCACTGGCTCCAGGTCATCTACAAGACCCTGCTAGGTAAAGTCCCCCCTTATCTCAGTTCGCTGGTCATCATAGCAGCACCCACCTGTAGCACGCGGTTCAGCAGGTATATCTCTCTGGTCACCCCTAAAACCAATTATTCCTTTGGCCACCTCTCCTTCCAGTTCTCTGCTGCAAATGACTGGAACAAACTACAAAAATCTCTGAAACTGGAAACACTTATCTCCCTCACTAGCTTTAAGCACCAGCTGTCAGAGCAGCTCACAGATTACTGCACCTGTACATAGCCCATCTATAATTTAGCCCAAACAACTACCTCTTCCCCTACTGTATTTATTTATTTTGGTCCTTTGCACCCCATTCATTTTATTTCTACTTTGCACATTCTTCCACTGCAAATCTACCATTCCAGTGTTTTACTTGCTATATTGTATTTACTTCGCCACCATGGCCTTTTTTTGCCTTTACCTCCCTTATCTCACCTTATTTGCTGACATCGTATATAGACTTATTTTTCTACGGTATTATTGACTGTATGTTTGTTTTACTCCAAGTGTAACTCTGTGTTGTTGTATGTGTCGTACTGCTTTGTTTTATCTTGGCCAGGTCGCAATTGTAAATGAGAACCTGTTCTCAACTAGCCTACCTGGTTTAATAAATGTGAAATAAAAAAAATATAGCCTACACTTTCTCGTTCTGAACTTCTAACGCGAGTGGGATGGGTGTGGCTTCATGACAGTGATCAAGAGCAGTTGCTCAACAATTTGACAGCTCCAATGCAGTTCCAACTTCGACACTGCCAGAACATCAGCTATGCGGGTTTTGGCTATCGCAAGTTAACAATTGATATATTTGAATCTAGGCCTTGGTCAAAAGTAGTGCACTACATAGGGAAAGGGTTGCCATCTTCAGGATGCAACCGGCGAGAGTGGCACATTTCCAATTTGACAGAAGAAAAAGCTTTGAAGTGTGCCAGAGGTCTGTTTTGCATCCACAATATATTATTTGTGTTTCTCAGTGAAGCGAATTAAGGCTCTAAGCTTAAAGCTAGCAGATGAATGAGCCTCTCTCTTTCTGTCCGTATATCCACAGTGGTTCTAGAGCCAGTTTATGAATGATTGAATGAATGATAACACTATGAGGAGGCAGTGAGGTATGAGGCACAAATGTCACCCTATTCCCTATTTAGTGCACAACTTTTTACTAGAGCCCTGCGGACCCTGGTTAAAAGTAGTATGCTAAATAGGGAATAGGGTTACATTTGTGACAGAAACATAGAGCTTTCTAGGATACAGAGAATATCCCTTACTTCTAGTGTGGTGGTCTGTGCTGTAGTGTGTGCATGTGTGTTTTTCAGTTTCTAGACAGCTTCAGTTTAATGTCTCAATCTTCCCTATTTCTGATCATGTGAAGATTTCACATGAAAACCCTGCTGAAACATGGAGATCTCTCTCTCTCTCTCTCTCTCTCTCTCTCTCTCTCTCTCTCTCTCTCTCTCTCTCTCTCTCTCTCTCTCTCTCTCTCTCTCTCTCTCTCTCTCTCTCTCTCTCTCTCTCTCTCTCTCTCTCTCTCTCTCTCTCTCTCTCTCTCTCTCTCCTGTGTGAGCCTGACTTTGGCTCCCATATTCTGCAGCTCCAGTGCCGGGGCTCCGAGGTGGGGGAGGCTGATTGCTTGGGGCCCCTGTTCTGGCACGGCGGTCCTATAGGGCTGTTGGTAGAGGATCAAAGACTCACTGTGTGTGAGAGTGTGTGTGTTTGGGCGCCAGGATAAACTGACAGGAATGGGGAGACCCACCTCTCCAGCTGTCTCTGGTGATGAGCCAAGCTGAGAGGGGGATGTAGGGAGAGGGGGATGGAGAGAGGAGGATGTAGGGAGAGGGGGATGGAGAGAAGAGGATGTAGGGAGAGGAGTATGGAGAGAGGAGGATGTAGGGAGAGGGAATGGAGAGAGGAGGATGTAGGGAGAGGGGGATGGAGAGAGGAGGATGTAGGGAGAGGGGGATGGAGAGAGGAGGATGTAGGGAGAGGGGGATGGAGAGAGGAGGATGTAGGGAGAGGAGTATGGAAAGAGGAGGATGTAGGGAGAGGAGTATGGAGAGACGAGGATGTAGGGAGAGGGGGATGGAGAGAGGAGGAAGTAGGGAGAGGTGGATGGAGAGAGGAGGATGTAGGGAGAGGGGGATGGAGAGAGGAGGATGTAGGGAGAGGGGGATGGAGAGAGGAGGATGTAGGGAGAGGGGGATGGAGAGAGGAGGATGTAGGGAGAGGGGGATGGAGAGAAGAGGATGTAGGGAGAGGAGTATGGAAAGAGGATGGAACAGAAACGTGAAGAGGTAGAGATGGAGGGAGTTTTATTGAAATGTTTTTGTCCACTCTCCACGCAGATTCAAGCATGCACATAGGTACCTACACAAACAAAGAAAAACACAAACACATACATCGGGCTGCATGGTGGCAGCAGTGCCCTGGGACTCAGCATGCTCTGGTCTTTTGGGGAATCAGCAGCAGGTCCAGGTTGCTGTGATTGGTTTTTAATGCGTTGCTCCTGGCCAATGGAAAATGGAACCCTCACACCACATTCCATGAAATACACCTGAGACAGAGAGGTCTAGGGCCAGAGACACACAGAGTTAGACACACAGAGAGATTACAGTCTCTGAGCCTCAAACTAAACTCCAGTTCGAGCCATTGAGCCCAGTCCCATCCCTCAAGCCTCAGTTCCACTCTTAGCCTCAGTACCCTACCTTCTAGGGTAATAGTAACCCAGCTTCAAGATTAGCTCATTCAGGCCCTATCCCCAACTCCAAGCCTATCCTCCATGACGACCTAGCTCTCAGCCAAATATTACTACTCCCCTGTCTACCCAATTAGCTCTCTCATTTCTTTATTAATATAGCAATATGTTAAGTAAACACTCTGACGGCCCCGATGGTGTCTGTGCCAATTAAAAACATTTATAGCCCTGCTGCTCTCAGCTGTGTCTCTGTGTGTGTCCATGTGCATGTGTGTGTGGCATGTAATGATGATAAACAGTAATTTATGGATAAGTTATGCTGGACTTTAGATTAATTGCAAACCTCTCAAAACATTTAATATTGTCAAAGGAACAGGTGGCAGCAAAATTCAATTATCCAATTTTCTGGAAAGTTCCTTCCTTCTCTAAAACAATAACCGTATTGCTCTTCTGTTCCTTGTAGAGAAGGTTTCATTCCACTAAGCTCAATTTTTTTTGCAGGGTTTCTATTGATTCCTTTTTTCCATCAATATTGCCTTGTGGTTGATTTTTTTCGCCTGGTAGATCTTCTCGCTGTTGGTTTATATTGCTCTGTTGATTACATGGCATCCTTTCAGGACTCTCTGCGATAGATCTCTCAAGTGTAAACACTCAAGTGTGCGTGCATCCATGCATGTGTTCATGCGGGTGTGTAACAATGTACAGTGCCTTATACACAGCAAATTGGCCAGTGGTACCTAGCGTAAATGTTTTGGTGTAAAATTTCTAGTGTTGATTCAGGTGTTAAGTTAACAGCCATTAGTGTACAATAATCCAAATGTTGGCGTTAATAACCAGTGTTACACCAAAACCACGACCCATCCTTTTCATATTACCCAGTATGCTCTACTGCAAGTAGATTTTTTGAATTATCTATGTTTGCATGTATATTGATTGTTTGATTAATTCATATTATGCTACTCAAATCCAATCTGTTACTTGGGCTTATTGGAGCCGTTAAGCAGTGGCGGATTTAGGTATAGGCGATATGGGCAACCACCCAGGGTGCATCTTGTCGGGGCGACATGGGGCACCCGCACAAAAAAAATCAGAATGGTGACATTTGCGCGCTCGGTTTTCTATTGCTCATTTGCACGTCACGTCAATGATATCATGTCACCGTGTGGGACTGTGGGTCAATTAACCTTGTCGGAGTGGGTGCCCTGATTCTAACTTGTGAGCTTGGCAGGCTACTACCTGGGAAGGTCTCCCACTCAGAAGTACGAGATGGGGAGGGGGGCGGGAGTAGGTTGACCTCAGGTCTCCACACTGGAAGCCTGAGGTTGGGGGAGCGGAGGACTCTATCAAAGAGTGCACCTCTAACTTTGTACAGTACTAATGCAATTAGTAAAATCAGTCACACTACGAAATGCTACCAAATAAACCATTATTCATTCATAATACTGTGTTTCTGTTTCACAGATACAGAAACCCAGAATTTGTAAGAAACTGGTTGAAATGAATCAGACGGAGGCCCAGCTACGATAGTCAGAAAGTTTATTTACGAGAGCGCTGGTCTGTTGTACAAAACTATTCATTTTATACTGGCTTCTCACGCACACACATTCACACTAACATACGCACACAATGTCCTGCTACCCAGCCGACAAAGATTAGGGACCGTGAGAATCACTCCCTGTCCTTTCCCAAATCTCTCAGTGGCCCCAGCCAAGGTCGGCACCGAAGTCTGCTCAGACAGTCTGTTTATAAGATACTATAAAGACATAAGCATTAGTTATATTGTTTTACCCTAATTCTGACTAGAACTACACATTTATTGATTATAATTTTATACATTCTAATTAATTCCATACAGTTATATGGTTTCAGTGTGGAATATTCGAATCATTCAATTAACAGATAAATACCATTAACAGTAATGTATTGATCCTCGAGTGCCAAATCAACACTTGTTTCTATTTGTCTTTGTCACTTCTTTTTTATATTTATAAGTCTTATTTTCGTATATATTTTTATATTTTTATGATTATTTATTTGTGTTGTTCCAAATGTCTGAATAAAAATGACAGTTAGTGCAGAATCATGCTTTTTTTGTGGGATGGGGGTGGGGGAGATGCCCAGGGAGCCATACCAGCTAGAACCGCCACTGTGTTACTGAAATGGTTGTTCTTTCTTTAGATGGTTTAGGTTTATATCTTCGTCATCCTAACCCGGTAGTCATTCAGAATGCAGGTTGCAGGTGATAATAATTATCAGTGTGTGTGTGTGTGTGTGTGGCTCTTTTCCACTGTAGATTATTAACTCTGGATAAGAGAACAATTGATTACAAACACCCATACACACAGCGGATTACAGGAGAGGCTCTTAAGGACCCCAGGGTATACAGAGTGATAAATACTCTGCTGTGAGAGGCTGTTGAAAACAGAGAGAGAGAGAGAGAGAGAGAGAGAGAGAGAGAGAGAGAGAGAGAGAGAGAGAGAGAGAGAGAGAGAGAGAGAGAGAGAGAGAGAGAGAGAGAGAGAGAGAGAGAGAGAGAGAGAGAGAGAGAGAGAGAGAGAGAGAGAGAGAGAGAGAGAGAGAGAGAGAGAGAGAAACACACACACACACACACACACACACAGAGAAACACACACAAACTTTGGGACTGGGGTTGTGCCTTGTTTCATCTCCATATGCCCACTGCCTATACACCATAAGACCAACTGGGGTACAATTTGTGAGTGGGGAGGTACATTTTTTACCCAAACACACACACACACATAAACCAGAGGCCCCTCTGGTGTTGACTGGGATCTGGGCCTAGCTGACACAGTCATGCCAGAGAACTGACAAAAACAGGCTACACTGTATAATGTATTGACCAGTAAGTTACTGTAATTGAATTTACAGTACAGCTACTGTAATCCATTTCATGGTAAACCAACATTTTTACTGTAATCTAATTTACAATATATTACTGTAATTACCCATGCAGCGACATATTTCCCAGTGTTCTTTGAAAGTTCACATTATTACATTTACATTTATTTTGTGGCCCTTACAAACTTGAATTTAACCAAGGTGAATTCAACCAAGGTTGATCAAATATATAACAGTCATAGCAAGTTCAAGTCTGGAATCATTACTGAAAATGTTGTTGTAGTTAAAATACGTTGGTCTTCAAAATATTTCTAATTACAACAAGATATCTTATGCTATATCTCTGACCATCTCTGGCTAGTGACAATACAATACTGAGATATTCATGGTAACTTGATGGAAGAGCAATGACACACAGTACAATACAGTAAAGATTACTATTAAACTGTAAGAGAATTACATACACTATTGTTCAAATGTTTGGGGTTACTTGGAAATGTCCTTGTTTTGTAAAGAAAAGCAACAAAAAAAGTCCATTAAATTAACATCAAATTGATCAGAAATACAGTTTAGACATTGTTAATGTTGTAAATGACTATTGTATCTGAAAACGCCTGTTTTTTAATGAAATATCTACATAGCCGTACAGAGGCCCATTATCAGCAACCATCAAAACCCTTTTGCAATTATGTTAGCACAGCTGAAAACTGTTGTCCTGATTAAAGAAGCAGTAAAACTGGCCTTCTTTATACTAGTTGAGTATCTGGAGGATCAGCATTTGTGGGTTCGATTACAGGCTCAAAATGACCAGAAACCAATACTTTCTTCTGAAACTCGTCAGTCTATTCTTGTTCTGAGAAATTAAGGCTGTTCCATGCGAGAAATTGCCTAAAAACTGAAGATCTCGTACAACGGTGTGTAATACTCCCTTCACAATATAACACATTAGATCTGGTAAAAGATAATACAAAGAAAAAAAGAAAAAAACATGTTTTTTAATTTATTTTGTACCTTCATCGTTGAAATGCAAGAGAAAGGCCATAATGCCTAGGTGCAATTTAGATTTTGTCCACTAGATGGCAGCAGTGTACGTGCAACGTTTTAGACTGATCCAATGAACCATTGTATTTCTGTTCAAAATGTTGTATCATGACTGCCCAAATGTGCCTAATCTGTTTATTAATAACTTTTCATGTTCAGAACTGTGCACTCTCCTCAAACAGCATGGAATTATTTCACTGTAATAGCTACTGTAAATTCGACAGTGCAGTTAGTGTAACGGCGTTCTTCGTTTGTCGAAAGAGAGTCGAACCGAAATGCAGCGTGGTGGTTACTCATGTTCTTTAATGAAGAAAACGAATGAAATGAAATAACTTATAAATACAAAAACAACAAACGGAACGTGAAACTTATTACAGCCTATCTGATGAACACTACACAGAGACAGGAACAATCACCCACGAAATACAAAGTGAAACTCAGGCTACCTAAATACGGTTCCCAATCAGAGGCAACGAGAATCACCTGACTGCTGATTGAGAACCGCCTCAGGCAGCCAAGCCTATACAACACCCCTAATCAGCCGCGATCCCAAATACTACAAACCCCAATACGAATTACAACAACATAAACCCCTGTCACACCCTGGCCTGACCAAATATATAACGAAAACACAAAACACTAAGACCAAGGCGTGACAGAACCCCCCCCCCCCCCCAAGGTGCGGACTCCCGGACGCACCTCAAAACCAAAGGGACGGTCCGGGTGGGCGTCTGTCATTGGTGGCGGCTCCGGCTCGGGACGTGGACCCCACTTCATTAATGTCCCAGTTCCTCCCCTTCGCGTCCTGGGATAATCCACCCTCGCCGCCGACCATGGCCTAATAGTCCTCACCCAGAACCCCACAGAACTGAGGAGCAGCTCGTGACTGAGGGGCATCTCGGGACTGAGGGACAGCTCGGGACTGAGAGGCAGCTCGGGACTGAGGGGCAGCTCGGGACCGAGGGGCAGCTCGGGGCCGAGGGGCAGCTCGGGACCGAGGGGCAGCTCGGGACTGAGGCAGCTCGGGACTGAGGGGCAGCTCGGGACTGAGGGGCAGCCCGGAACTGAGGGGCAGCCCGGAACTGAGGGGCAGCCCGGAACAGAGGGGAAGCCCAGTACTGAGAGGAAGCCCAGTACTGAGATGAAGCTCAGGTAGGTAGTAGGCTCCGGTAGATCCTGGCTGGCTGGCGGATCTGGAAGATTCAGGTTGACTAGCAGTTCTGGAAGATTCTGGTTGACTAGCAGATCTGGAAGATTCTGGTTGACAGGCTGATCTGGAAGAATCTGGTTGACTGGCAGATCTAGAAGATCATGGCTGACTGGCGGATCTAGCTGCTCTATGCAGACTGACAGCTCTGACTGCTCCATGCAGGCTGACAGCTCCTTGCAGACTGGCAGCTCTGGCTGCTTCATGCAGACTGACAGCTCTGACTGCTCCATGCAGGCTGACAGCACCCTGCAGACTGGCAGCTCCTTGCAGACTGACAGCTCCTTGCAGACTGACAGCTCCCTGCAGACTGGCAGCTCCTTGCAGACTGACAGCTCTGACTGCTCCATGCAGGCTGACAGCTCCTTGCAGACTGGCAGCTCCTTGCAGACTGGCAGCTCCTTGCAGACTGACAGCTCCCTGGAGACTGGCAGCTCCTTGCAGACTGGCAGCTCCTTGCAGACTGACAGCTCTGACTGCTCCATGCAGACTGGCAGCTCCTTGCAGACTGGCAGCTCCTTGCAGACTGACAGCTCCTTGCAGACTGACAGCTCCTTGCAGACTGACAGCTCCCTGCAGACTGACAGCTCTGACTGCTCCATGCAGGCTGACAGCTCCTTGCAGACTGACAGCTCCTTGCAGACTGACAGCTCCTTGCAGACTGGCAGCTCCTTGCAGACTGGCAGCTCCTTGCAGACTGACAGCTCTGACTGCTCCATGCAGGCTGACAGCTCCTTGCAGACTGACAGCTCCTTGCAGACTGACAGCTCCTTGCAGACTGACAGCTCCCTGCAGACTGGCAGCTCCTTGCAGACTGACAGCTCTGGCTGCTTCATGCAGACTGACAGCTCTAACTGCTCCATGCAGGCTGACAGCTCCTTGCAGACTGGCAGCTCAGGCTGCTTCAAACAGGCAGGAGGCTCCGGCAGCGCTGTAGAGAAGGAAGGCTCTGATAGCGCTGAACAGGCGGGAGACTCCAACAGCGCAGGAGAGGAGGAAAACGCTGGCTGCGCTGAACAGGCGGGAGACTCCGACAGCGCAGGAGGGAAGGAATGCTCTGGCTGTGCTGAACAGGCGGGAGACTACGACAGAGCAGGAGAGGCGAGGCGCACTGTAGGCCTGATGCGTGGTGCGGGCACTGGTGATACTGGTGCGAGGACACGCACAGGAAGCCTGGTGCGGGGAGCTGCTACCGGAGGACTGGTGTGTGGAGGTGGCTCTGGATAGACCGGACCATGCAGGCGCACTGGAGCTCTTGAGCACCGAGCCTGCACAAGCTTACCTGGCTCGATGCCCACTCTAGCCCGGCCAATACGAAGGGCTGGTATGAACCGTACCGGGTTATGCACCCGCACTGGAAACACCGTGCGCTCCATAGCATAACACGGTGTCTGCCCGGTCTCTCTAGCCCACCGGAAAGCACAGGGAGTTTGCGCAGGTCTCCTACCTGGCATAGCCATACTCCCTGTAAGCCCCCCCCCCCCCAATAATTTTTGGGGGTTGCTTCTCGGGCTTCCTTGCCAACCGTGTTCCCTCGTATCGCCGGCTCCTATCTCCTGCTGCCTCTGCTTCCTCCTTGGGGCGGCGATATTCACCAGGCTGAGCCCAGGGTCCTCTTCCGTCTAATATCATCTCCCAAGACCAGAAGTCCTTATATCGCTGCTCCTCATGATTAACAGGGAGAGTTGGCTCAGGTCTGACTCCTGACTCTGCCACTCTCTCCCTGAGCCCCCCCCCAATACATTTTTTGGGGTGACTTTCGGGTTTCGCTCTGCGCCGCCGTGTTTTCCTTTTCGACTCCATTCGCCTATAGCCTTCTTCGCACTGCTCAAGCGAATCCCATGCGGGCTCCTGCACTCTCTCTGGGTCGGCCGCCCACCTGTCGATTTCTTCCCACGTCGTATACTCCATGCCATTGCTGTCCATAACGTCCTCCTTTCGCTTTTCCTGCCTGTTACCACGCCGCTCGGTCCGTGAAACTCAGGCTACCTAAATACGGTTCCCAATCAGAGGCAACGAGAATCACCTGACTGCTGATTGAGAACCGCCTCAGGCAGCCAAGCCTATACAACACCCCTAATCAGCCGCGATCCCAAATACTACAAACCCCAATACGAATTACAACAACATAAACCCCTGTCACACCCTGGCCTGACCAAATATATAACGAAAACACAAAACACTAAGACCAAGGCGTGACAGTTAGATTAACAAGAATGCAAGCTTTCTGCCAATATCAGATATGTCTATTGTAACGACGTTCTTCGTTTGTCGAAAGAGAGTCGGACCGAAATGAGGCGTGGTGGTTAATCCTGATCTTTAATGAAGAAAACGGCGATACATGAAATAACTTATAAATACAAAAACAACAAACGGAACGTGAAACTAAATTACAGCCTATCTGGTGAAGACTACACAGAGACAGGAACAATCACCCACGAAATACAAAGTGAAACTCAGGCTACCTAAATACGGTTCCCAATCAGAGGCAACGAGAATCACCTGACTCCAGATTGAGAACCGCCTCAGGCAGCCAAGCCTAACTAGACACACCCCTAAACATAACAATCCCAAATCCTATAAAACCCCAATACGAAACCAAACACATAAACCCATGTCACACCCTGGCCTGACCAAAATATATAACGAAAACACAAAACACTATGACCAAGGCGTGACATCTATTTCCTGGGAAATGTTCTTATTACTTACAACCTCATGCTAATCGCATTAGTCTATGTTAGCTCAACCGTCCCGCAGGGGACCCACCAATCTTGAATAAGTTGAGGACTTGTGAGGCGTCTGTTTCTCAATCTAGACACTCTAATGTACTTGTCCTCTTCCTCAGTTGTGCACCCAATAGCTTGACGAATTTCAGAAGGAAGTTAATTGTTTCTAGCCATTTTGAGCCTGTAATCGAACCCACAAATGCTGATGCTCCAGATACTCAACTAGTCTAAAGAAGGCCAGTTTTATTGCTTCTTTAATCAGAACAACAGTTTTCAGCTGTGCTAACATAATTGCAAAAGGGTTTTCTAATGATCAATTAGCCTTTTAAAATTATAAACTTGGATTAGCGAACACAACGTGCCATTAGAACACAGGAGTGATGGTTGCTGATAATGGGCCTCTGTACACTATATGTATATTTCCCATTTAAAATAATTTAAAATCAGCTGTTGCCAGCTAAAATAGTAATTTACAATATTAACAACAATTTTAAGACAAAAACAAGGAAGTGTCTAAGTGACCCCAAACTTGTGAACGGTAGTGTATATATTTTTTACATTAATTACATTTCTGTTACAGCATATTGTAGCGTTTGGTGCCGGGTTCTTTGTAAGGCAGGGTTTACACATACAAACACACAACACCAGTCCAAGTGAAGGGTTAAAACGGTTTATTACTATCAGGCTTTGTCAGCGCTATTGATATACAAAACCAAAACAAACAACGTAAACACTTCTTCCCCAGTGGAAGGTCATCCAAGCTTGGTCTTTGGGAAGGGTTCAATCCTTGTTGAAATCATAATTTCACTTCTTCTTTAAAACCTCCTTCTACACTGTACGTTTCATCTCTCCAATAACCTCATACTACTTCACCTACCAGGGTAAAATAAAAGATAAAAAGAAACCCGGTTAAGTAGAGGAACTGATTGGTTTCACATGTTTGCAGTTTGGCTCTGATTACAACTGGAGACAGGTGTGGCTGTTCTGCTGCAAGTCTAGAAGTTTCCCCTGAGCTGTCCGTGGTCCTGCCTCTGGGGAATACTTCACATTGCTGTCCGTGGCCAAAAACAAAGAAACCTCGCAGGCACATAACAGCCATCCACAACACAACCACTGAAACCGCTACAATATGTATTAATACTAGGTGTTTTAAATCACTTGGATTTCTAGAGGCCTAAACAAAGAGTTCCATACTGGCTGTGAGCAAACACATCAAATGGACATGGGCAAACAGTCAACTGTTAAAAGACTTAAAGGTCCTGAAAAGTCATTCTGAAAAGCACTTTTTCTCTCATGGCTAATACCAGGAAGTTTGAAAAGACAGGCTGAGTGGGCGAGGAGCTTATATTCATTAGTTGTTTGAAACACCAATGTCAAACGACTTGGATGCAGTGTTGCAGTAAAATTATTGCACGCTAATTTGGTGATACACAACACTGCAATTCCATCAATGGTATATATATATAAACAGGTTTTTAGAAATTATAGAAAACTTTTTGCAAGTAAAAAACGGATTTACTGATTTAAAAAACACATTTACATAAGTATTCAGACTCAGTACTTTGGCAGCAATTACAGACTCAAGTCTTCTTGGGTATGACACTACAAGCTTGGCACACCTGTATTTGGGGAGTTTCTCCCATTCTTTGCTGCAGATCCTCTCAATCTCTGTCAGGTTGGATGGGGAGGGTCGCTGCACAGCTACTTTCAGGTTTCTACAGAGATGTTCGATCGGGTTCAATGTGGGCTCTGGCTGGGCCACAAGGACATTCAGAGACTTGTCCCGAAACATCTCCTGCAGTGTCTTGGCTGTGTGATTAGGATCATTGTCCTGTTGGAAGGTGAACCTTCGCTCTGGAGCAGGTTTTCATCAAGGATCTCTCTGTCCTTTGCTCCATTCATATTTTCCTCATCCTGACTAGTCTCAGTCCCTACAGCTGAAAAACATCCCCACAGCATGATGCTGCCACGACCATGCTTCACCGTAGGGATGGTGTGTAATTTCCTCCAGATGTGACGCTTGGCATTCAGGCCAAAGAGTTTAATCTTGTTTCTGGTGGTCTGAGAGTCCTATAGGTACCTTTTGGCAAACTTCAAGTGGGATGCCATGTGCCTTCTACTGAGGAGTGACTTCCATCTGGCCACTCTATCATAAAGGCATGATTGTTGGTGCTGCAGAGATGGTTGTCCTTCTGGAAGGTTCTCCCATCTCCACAGAGGAATTCTGGAGCTCTGTCAGAGTGACCATCGGGTTCTTTATCACCTCCCTGACTAAGGCCCCTCTCCCCAGATTGCTCAGTTTGGCCGGGCAGTCAGCTCTAGGAAGTGTCTTGGTGGTTCCAAACTTCTTCCATTTAAGAATGATTCAAGGCCACTGTGTTCTTGGCGAGTTTCAATGTAGCAACAATTTTTTGATACCCTTCCCCAGATCTGTGACTCAACACAATCCTGTCTCGGAGCTCAACGGACAATGCCTTCGACCTAATGGCTTGGTTTTTGCACATGCTCTGTCAACTGTGGGACCTTATATAGACAGGCGTGTGCCTTTCCAAATCATGTCCAATCAATTGAATTTACCACAGGTGGACTCAGGTGGACTCCAGTCAAGTTGTAAAAATATCTCAAGGATGATCAATGGAAACTGGATGCACCTGAGCTCAATTTTGAGTCTCATAGCAAAGGTTCTGAATACTTATGTAAATAAGGTATTTATGGGGTATTGTGTGTTGATCGGTGAGGAAAGACATTTATTTAATCCATTTTAGAATAAGGCTGCAACGTAACAAAATGTGGAAAAAGTGAAGGGGTCTGAACCATTTCCGAATGGACTGTAGCCCATGTATCATCATTTTTTCTCTCTTAGTTGAGTAGTTATTGAGTATGAATACATGCACACAATCATGTGATTTTTGTGGATAATCAGAATAATATAATAGTTTAATTAAAACGTTGACGTGCTTTGCAAGAAGAACGATTTCCCTATTAATCCCGTTTACATGGACACATCTAAAATCAGGCTACCTGGTGCAGAGAATCGCCAATCAAAACAAAATATATTCCACAGCGGCCATGTTGTTTCTAGTAAGCATGGACATATAAAGTTTGTATGTGAAAACTACTTCTAAGATGTATACATTCAGTTGTTCCGAACTCACTTCACTCCCGATAAAGAGGGTGGCTCATCGGCTGTTGCTAGCTCTTGCACACATCAAATACACCGCTGGAACACCGATTAAGGTGTTTACATGTCCTAATAACTTGAAAGATTTCTCAGAAAACCAGGTGTTTTAATTGGCATATGTTTACTTCGATTTTAACCTTAACGCTTAAGATAAGCAGAGTAAGGTGTTTACATGAGTATTGCATATTCTGCGATAATCACTAATATCACATTACTGTGCATATTACTCAGACTGAATATTATAATTATTACTTTTTTGACAAACCGAAACCCTTCAAGCTTTCCGTTTCGAATGATGCTGACATTTCCCACAGGGAACCTATTTCACATCATATCTCCCAAACCGGTGAAGAGGAAAAGCTGAATCAAATGAAAGCTCTTGCGCCTCCCACCCTCACCAGTGTAATAAAGCTGTTGTGGTTGGTTCTACACTCCCGTGTGCAGTAACGGCCGGTGCTCCTCCAGTGCAGATGCTCTTCACTCTCACCTCTCTAGTGATTTATCATCTCCTGTTTAATAATGAATCCCAACCGAAGCGCATGCAGACAAGAGAGGAGAGGAGGGAAAGCGAGGAGGGGAGAAAGAGCAGAGAATTGAGAAGAGGAAAGAGAGGTGAAACTGGTGAATAAAGAGACCATGCAGTGGTTTAAATCAGTTTATTGAATTCCTTTTTCAAAGGCTTGTGTGTGTACTCTTGCGTGTTAGCACCCTACCCCTGGGTAGGGTGCTAGGGTGATAAAGCAGCCAGCCCTACGCCTGTCTCTGCAGTAAGGTTTGTGCGTGTGTAGCCGCACTGCTCTCTAACAATAAAGCGCATGTGGCCTGCGAAAGCACAAGTGCCATTTTAATATGGGTGCCTCCCAAATGGCACCCTATATAATGCACTACGTTTGACCAGAACCACCACTGACAAGAGTAAGCATTTTATTTTCAAGACACAATGCAGTTCTTTTTTCTTAACGTGCATTGTGTTATACTACACTAAAAAGATCTGGGTTAAAAATAAAATGCAGCGCTGTGTAAATATTGAACAGAACACAAGTTGAGTTATTTGACCCAGCCAGTTGGGCACTTAGTGCCTTCAGAAAGTATTCATACCCCTTGACTTATTCCATATTTTGTTGTATTACAGCATTAATTTTCTCGTAGCTTTGGTCAACACCTGCTGGTCAAAATGTAATGCACCCAAATTATAGATGACCTCACACTCCATAGCTGGTGCACCAGGTAACCTTTGTCTTCTACCAAATCAATACCAAAGAAATTAGTTGGTTGTTGTCAACGGGTGTATTAGAGGTGAAGTCAGGTGCAGGAGAGTAGAGTGATGTAAACAGGCTCACTTTTATTTTAGTTCCAAAAACGAGAGCACATAAATCAAACACGTTCAAAACACTGAACATAACAAAAGTAAAGCGCGTAATATAACATCACAATAACATGAAAGAATTACACACAAAACATGGGAAACAGAGGGTTAAATACAAGTAGATTGATTGGGGAAATGAAAACCAGGTGTGAATGGAACAAGACAAGACAAATGGATATAAAGGGAGCGGCGATGGCTAGAAAGCCGGTGGCGTCGAGCGCCGACCGAACAAGGAGGAGCTGACTTCGGCGGAAGTCGTGACAGTTGTTACAAAAATGAAGCTTTGAAGTCATTGATCATGTGCTTCTGATAGTGATCCAGGCATCGGCACATTGCTTTCGACGCATGCCTCCGAGCGTTGGTATCAAACCTAGAAAATTGATCAAATAGATTTATTTTCTCACCCATCAACACACAATAGCCCATATTGAAATATGGGTGTGATCATTCTACAGTGCTCCCTGCAGCACACGCTCAAACAAGTGTGATTAGAACACTTCATTAGAATGTCTAGTTACGACTGACTCAACAGTCAGCATTTGAGCTGGACACTTTCACAGAAACATTGTGCACAAATAGAGCCTTTACTATCATGACACAAGGCGAGACCCAGATGCAGATGGTTGGAATCTTACAATGTTTAATAATCCAAAAGGAGTAGGCAAGAGAATAGTCATGGACAGGAAAAAAGGGCAAAACTAGATCAGAGTCCAGGAGATACAGAGTTGCAGGAAGGCGGATACAGAGTCCAGAACAGGGAAGGGTCAAAACCGGGAGGACTAGAAAAAAAAGAAAGTCAGGAGTACGGGGAAGAAAGAAAAAAATACGTTTCCCTTGCCCCCCTAGGGACGCCACCTGGCATCCTACCTGAGTGCATACCTGGTTGACCGGGGTGTCAGCGGTGGAAGTCGGTGATGAGGGCTGGATCCAGGATGTGTGTAGCGGGAACCCAGCACCTCTCTTCCGGGCCATAACCCTCCCAGTCAACCAGGTACTGGAAACCCCTGCATGTGATCGAAAACACCCAGGAGACATTTTACAATGTGTAGGCCGGATAGCCATCAATGACACGGGGAGTGGGGGTGGGCCTGGGCCTGGGGACAGAAGACAAATAACTGAGACATGGGCTTAATCTTAGACACATGGAAAGTAGGGTGAATACGGAGGGTATGGGGTAACACAAGATGGACAGCAGTGGAACTCAGGACTCTGCAGATGGGAAAAAGACCAATGAAACAGATTGCGGGTACCTGGAGGAGTTCTTGAGAATAGCCGCCCTGGTTCTTCTCCAGGAATGTCGACAACCGTGGACAAACATCTGGGCCGAGGGTACGCTGACCTCCTGTTCTTGTTCCGCTCCAATACCCCATTGGAGCACTCGAATGGAAGGAGTCCTGTGGCCGAACAGGGAAGGGTGATCCAGGCATACGTCACCAAATCTGGTTGTCGGCTCCAGGAAGTGGGATTGGTTGAGACCAGGCATCTCAAGGTAGTTTCCAGGTCTTGGTTGGCTCGCTCCGACTGACCGTTAGTTTGGGGATGGAATCCGGATGACAGGCTGGCCGACGACCCGGCCGGCGACCCAATAATGGTGCAGAATGCCTTCCAGAACTGAGACGAGAACCCCGATCGGAGACCAAGTCTCCATGGATCTGCACCATATCTGCACCATCAGCTGGGCCGTCTCCTTGGCAGAAGGTAGTTTGAGGAGGTGGCTGAAATGGGCAGCCTTGCAGAACCGGTCGACTACCGTCAGAATGACAGTGTTGACATCAGACAGAGGGAGCCCAGTGGCAAAGTCCAGAGATATGAGACCAGGGACAATGAGGGACTGGTAGTGGCTGCAGTAGGCCAGAAAGAGCTTGCCGTGGAGTCTTGTTCTGAGCACACACTGCATGTGGCAACAAAGGCAGAGACGTTAGGAACCATGGTGGGCCACCAGAAACGTTGTCGGAGGAAGACTAGTGTATGGCGGGACCCTGGATGACAGGTCAGCCTGGAGGAATGAGCCCATTCCAGGATCCGGGACCGGACTGGGTTAGCGACAAACAGCCAGTTAGCTGGGCCCCCTTCTGGTCCAGGCTGGGAGTTTTGCGCCTTACGAACCAGGTTCTCAATACCCTAATTCACAGTGGCAGTAAGGCATGAGGTAGGGAGAATGGTTGAGGTCGAGGGTGTGGGTGTGGCAGAGGAACTGTATAGGTGGGAGAGAGTGTCAGACTTCACATTCTTTGACCCTGGGCAGTAGGAAATGGTGAAGTTGAATCTGGTAAACAGGAGAGCCCACCGAGCCTGCCTGGAGTTGAGGCGCTTGGCTGTACTGAGATTCCAAGTTTTTATGGTTGGTCCAGACCAAACATGGCTGTTCTACGCATTCCAGCCACTCTTCCAATACCACCTTAACCGCCAGGAGTTCTCAATTGCCTACATCGTAGTTCCTCTCTGTAGGATTGTGACGATGGGATAGGAAGGCACAGAGATGAAGCTTCTGGTCCTGGGCCGATCGCTGGGACAGGATGGCCACCACTCCAACATCCGAAGCATCAACTCCCGCCACAAATTGACGCAAGGGATCCGGATGGATGAGGATGGGTGCTGTTGTGAACCAATGCTTCAGGTCCTCAAAGGCTTTGTCGACAGCTGGAGACCATTTGAACAGTATCTTTGGAGAGATGAGTGCTGAGAGGGGGGCCGCCAGGGTGCTGTAGTCCCAAATGAAACGGCGGTAGAAGTTTACATAATCAAGAAACCGTTGCAACTGCACCCTGGATGTTTGTTGAGGCCAATCAACCACTGCTTTCACCTTTCTAGAATCCATCTGAACATTGCCCTCAGCAGTGACATATCCCAGACAGTTGATAGTAGAGCGGTGGAACTCACACTTCTCGGCTTTCACGAACAGTTGGTTCTCCAGGAGGCACTGAAGGACCTGTCTGACATGAAGAACATGTTCTTGTGCAGATCGGGGAAGAAACAAAAAAAACAGGATGTCATCAAGGTACACGAACACAAACCAGTTTAGCATGTACCGAAGCACATCATTGACCAACCCCTGAAAAACAGCAGGGGCGTTGGGTCCAAATGGCACGACTTCATAATCATAATGTCCACTGGCTGTGTTGAAGGCTGTCTTCCACTCATCCCCCCCGCATATCCGAACCAGGTGGCAGGCATTTTGAAGGTCCAACTTGGAAAATATGGTGGCCTCCCGGAGAGGTTCAAATGCTGAGGAGAGGGGTAGGGGGTAACGATTCTTGACAGTAATGTCGTTAAGTCCATGGTAGTCAATGCACGGACGCAGGGTCTTGTCCTTCTCCACAAAGAAAAACCCTACGCCGGCAGTAGTTGCAGACGAACTGACGGCCCCAGTGGCCAGAGACTCCTCTATGTATTCCTCCATAGCTTTGGTCTCTGGTCCGGACAGAATACAACTGACCCCGAGGTGGTGTAGTACCTGGGAGAAGATCAATGGCACAGTCATAAGGACGGAGCAGGGGAAGGGAAGCAGCATACGCCTTACTGTAGAACTCCAGGAGGTAATGGTACTCAGTGGGAATGGCATCCACAGTCTTGCTAACGTCCTGAGGAAGACAACTTGGGGAAGGCTGTGCTGCTTGAAGGCAGTGGGAATGTCAAAATGGGCTCCAACCCAGGATGGAGCTCGTGGTCCAGTCAATCACAGGATTGTGTTTTTGTAGCCAGGAAAATCCCAAAACAACTGGAACATGGAGAAATGCAATGAGGAGGAACCGTGGTCTCACTGTGGTTACCAGAAACCCGGAATTGAATGGGCACTATAGAGCAGCTGTCCAGTGGCCTAGCATCCATTGGCACAGAGAAAGGCTGAGTGGGAATACCAAGCTTTGAATCTATCGTGGCATCCATAAGACATTCATCAGCTCCAGAGTCAATGAGCATTTGGAGAGACTTGGATTGGTCTCCCCACAGCAAAAGCACAAAAAAGGGTGTGCGGGTGATGGGAATTATGGAATTCCCAGTCTGACTCACCATAGTGTTGGTACCCACTAAGGACAAGGGTTCCTAATAGGGCAAGTAACAAAATGTCCTGCCCCTCCACAGTACAGACACGCATTACTGTTCATCCTCCGTGAGCATTTGCCAACTGACAACCCAACTGCATAGGCTCAGGAGTATCCAACTCACTTCGAATCCGGATTCCCTCGAAGGTGAACGAGCCATAGCGGGTGTCCGAGACCAGACCTCAGTCCTACGTTCCCTTAGGCGTCCATTGATTTTGATGGTTAGGGCGATAAGGGAGTCGAGTCCATCGGTAATTCCCGAGCAGCTAGCTCATCCTTTACATCCTTAGATAATCTTTGCAGAAAAGTATCAAAAAGAGACTCTGGATTCCAAACACTCTCGGCGACCAACGTGCAAAAATCAACCGCGTAGTCTGCCACACTAAGGGAGTTGATGCAAGTCAAGCTGTTTACTGGCCGCCTTTCTCCCAGATACCTTTCTCACCTCTGCCATAAATCCCTCCAGATGACCACAAATGGCAGATTGTTGCTCCCAAACTGCCGTATCCCAGGAGAGCGCCCTTCCCGACATTAGAGTAATGATATACGCCATCTTCGATCGGTCTGAAGGAAACTAAGATGGCTGCAGCTCAGAAATAAGCAAGCACTGAGAAAGAAAACCTCGGCAGGCACCAGGATTCACCAAATATCGCTCTGGAGGTGGTAAGAGGGGTTATCGGGGAACCGGGATAGGCTGTACCAACTCACCAAAGATAGGGGGGAAAAAATACTGGGTGATTGGGTTTTTTCCAGAGGTGGCAGGCAGCCTCTGATCTAACATGGTCGTGGCGTTCCGTCAAGGACCTGAGCCCTTCCAAAAGGGCCTGTAACAACTCCTCATATCTCCTAATGGTGGCTCCCTGCAGGGAGACAGTTGGCAGAGCTGGTCCAAGTCTGCTGGATCTGTCCTGGCCAGTTCGTACTATCATGACACAAGGTGAGACCCAGATGCAGATGGTTGGAGTCTTACAATGTTTAATAATCCAAAAGGAGTAGGCAAGAGAATGGTCGCGGACAGGCAAAAGCTAAAAACCAGATCAGAGTCCGGGAGGTACAGAGTTGCAGAAAGGCTCGTGGTCAAGGCAGGCAGAATGGTCAGGCAGGTGGGTACAAAGTCCAGAACAGGCAAGGGTCAAAACCGGGAGAACTAGAAAAAAAGAGAATAGCAAAGGCGGATGAGAAAAACCGCTCTTTGACTTAGAACAAACGAGACGAACTGGCACAGAGAGACAGAAAACACAGGGATATATACACTGGGGAAAACACCTGGAGGGGGTGGAGACACCCTGACAGGTGAAACTGATCAGGGTGTGACACTTTACAATGTTATGTCCTCAATGTGAGCAGTATATTTTTGGATGCAATGTTCAGACAATCACAGAAGTAGCAACAGCATAAAACAATTCTCATCCAAATCGGAAAATGTTGGCTACATTAGTTCTAGCTGTAACTGAGTAAAGTGTGAGCTAACAGAAGAGGTCAGATTTAGTCAATTCTCTGCTGATACAAACCATAATACGAATTAGCTAATAGTGAATACTACTTACAATTCATAACATCATGGGTGAGTTTACTGGTGATCTAAATAATTGAGTAAATCACTTTAATTGAGGAAATAAATAAATTATTTTCCACACAAACCATTTTCTGATTGTGATTTATTGATACAAGTGGCCCGTGGGTGTGTTACTATATTGATTTGTCACCACAGATGGTTTGTCTACTGTTATGGCTAGATGGAGTAGCTAGGCCTACAAAAGCTCTATCTAGTGGTCGCGTCCGGGACCACAGTAGTCGACAACTGTAGCGTTGTAGCTAAGCCTAACCCTAACCATTTTCCTAACCTTAACCTCATTCTCTTAACCTTGCATGTTAATTCACCCTAACTGCTGCGTTAGTTCTCCTAACCTGCCACATTAATTATTGTAACCTGCTATATAAACAAACCATTGGTGGAGTCAAATCATCAGTATTACCACACCGGCAGCCAATCACATCACCCCAAACACTCGCTTGGAAATAGGGCTGTTACGGTGACCGTATTACCGCCACACCGGCGATCACGAGTCATGAAGGCAGTCAAATTCCACGTGACCGTTTAGTCACGGTAATTAGGCTTCTCCAAGCTCTGATGCTGCTGATGGTCATTAGTAGCCTAACAAACTTGCTAACTGCCTGGTACACCGCACTTTGTTGTCCCTCTAGTCACTCTGATACCAATGTAATCTAAAATATGATCCAAACTCATGAGCTGATGTTGCGAAACTTTTCTATAGGCTCCCATCAGCTTTCGATAGGCTAGGCCTACTATATTTATTTCTCCTCTTTCCTAATATTAAGCATATTGTTTCTCTTTACAAAAGAAGTATAGCCTACTTGTCTGGCATGAAAATGAACCTCGGGAAATGCGTCATCCATGCACTTTTTAAGTGTATAGATGAAATGTATTTTTTCCCTTGCCCCTGTTTTGAGACAGGTGTATGGTAGTGGTCCATTCTAAATCAAAACAAATTTCAAAAATACTATTTTGTATATGTAAAGACAAGGTTAAATAAAGAATACTCTGATGGATGACAATATAAGCCTATAACTTGTGATTTATATACTATCGCTTTTGAATGATGCCCAGCGTAAGGCAAGAAACAATGAATACCTTTTTTGTCCCATACCTCATGTAGCCTAGCCCATAGGCCAAATGAATTCTTAAATTGAAGCACATTAATCCGCTTTACAATGGGTGTAGAGACGAAATGGCATACATACGCAGCACCTGAGTTTCAAGTTTGAGTAAGATCATATTCACCATAAAAATGCACCTTTATAATGAAAGCATTACATGCATTATCGCATTTGATAATGGTGTTTTCCCACTAATGAAACATTCATGCTTATAGCCTACTGCTGTGTGTGCATTGCTGCACTTATACCTAAAATGGCTTATACTTTTCCATAAAATTTTACGAAAAGAAGGCAGACGTTTTACGTGCCCCCAACCGATTGTGTTTTTTTTGGTTTATTTGAGTTGTTTGTAACTTGTTTTTTACTTATTTTGTACATAATGTTGCCGCTACCATCTCTTATGACTGGCAGAATCGTTTTTTTTCCTTTAATGAGTCTGACAAGCCCGACGCAAACGGTATACTGCTTTCTCGGGAATAGGCCCAGATCCCAGTGATTTGCGTGAAGAGGAGGCGGAGAAAGAGGGGCTGTAGGGCGGGCTGCCTTCTGAGAATTCGTAGGAGATTGAATAAACCCCCACTTCCTTCCAATCTGCAAGCAAACCTGCAATGTTTGGACAATAAAATAGATGACCTACGCGGATGATTACACTCCCAACGGGACATTCAAAGCTGTAATATCTTATTCTTCACGGAGTCGTGGCTGAATGATGACACTATCAACATACAGCTGGCTGGTTATACGCTGCACCGGCAGGATAGAACAGTGGCGTCTGGTAAGACAAGGGACGGCGGACTATCTATTTTTTTATAAATAACAGCTAGTGCACGACATCTAAGTCTCGATCTATTGCCGCCTGAGGTAGAGTATCTCATGATAAGCTGTAGACCACACTATCTACCTAGAGAGTTTTCATCTGTATTTTTCATAGCTGTTTTACATACCACCACAGTCAGAGGCTGGCACTAAGACAGCATTGAATGAGCTGTATTCCACCATAAGCAAACAAGAAGACACTCACCCAGAGGCGGCACTCCTAGTAGCCGGGGGGACTTAAATCCATTGTACCAAATTTCTATCAGCATGTGCAACCTTAGGAAAAAACCTCTGGACCACCTTTACTCCACACACAGAGACGCATACAAAGCTGTCCCTCGCTCTCCATTTGGCAATTCTGACCATAATTCTATCCTCTGGATTCCCGCTTACAAGCAAAAATTAAAGCAGGAAGCATCAGTGACTAGATCAATAAAAGAAAGTGGTCAGATGAAGCAGATGCTAAGCTACAGGACTGTTTTTCCAGCACAGACTAGAATGTGTTCCCAGGATTCCTCCAATGGCATTGAGGAGTACACCACATCAGTCACTGGCTTCATCAATAAGTGCATCGATGACATCATCCCCATAGTGACTGTATGTACATACCCCATCTAGAAGCCATGGATTACAGGCAACATCTGCACTGAGCTAAAGGCTAGAGCTGCTGCTTTCAAGGAGTGGGACTCTAACCCGGAAGCTTAAAAGAAATCACGCTATGCCCTCCGACAAGCAATCAAACAGGAAAATCGTCAATACAGGACTTGGATCAAATCGTACTACACCGGCGCTGACACTCAAAGGATGTGGCAGAGCTTGAAAACCGTTACAGACTACAAATGGAAGCAGAGCCGAGAGCTGCCCAGTGACACGAGCCTACCAGACAAGCTAAACTACATATAATCGCTTTGAGGCAAATAACACTAAAACATGCATGAGAGCACCAGCACCACACAGACGACTGTGTGATCCCTCTCTCCACAGCCGATGTGAGTAAGACATTTAAACAGGTCAACATTCACAAGGCCGCAGGGCCAGACGGATTACCAGGACGTGTACTGCGAGCATGTGCCAATGTCCAATTTGCATAATGCCCCAACAGATCCACAGATGATGCAATCTCTATTGCACTCCACACTGCCCTTTCCCACTTGAACAAAAGGAACACCTATGTGAGAATGCTATTCATTGACTACAGCTCAGCGTTCAACACCATAGTGCCCTCAAAGCTCATCAATACGCTAAGGACCCTGGGACTAAACACCTCCCTCTGCAACTGGATCCTGGACTTCCTGACGGGCCGTCCCCCAGGTGGTAAGGGTAGGTAACAACACATCCGCCATGCTGATCCTCAACACAGGGCCACTCAGGGATGCGTGCTAAGTCCTCCCTGTTCACTCATGACTGCACGGCCAGGCACGACTCCAACACCATCAGTAAGTTTGCAGACGACACAACAGTGGTAGGCCTGATCACCGACAACGAAAGACAGCCTATAGGGAGGAGGTCAGAGACCTGGCCGGGTGGTGCCAGGACAACAAACTCTCCCTCAATATGATCAAAACAAAGGAGATGATTGTGGAATACGTTCCCATCGACGGGGCTGTAGTGGAGCAGGGTGAGAGCTTCAAGTTCCTTGGTGTCCACATCACCAGCAAACTCACATGGTCCAAACACACCAAGACAGTCGTGAAGAGGGAACGACAAAACCTATTCCCCCTCAGGAGACTGAAAAGATTTGGCATGGGTCCTCAGATCCTCAAAAGGATATTATACAGCTGCACCATCGAGAGCATCCTGACTGGTTGCATCACTGCTTGGTATGGCAACTGCTTGGCCTCCGATCACAAGGCACTACAGGAGGGTAGTGCGAATGGTCCAGTACATCACTGGGGCCAAGTTTCCTGCCATCCAGGACCTCTATACCAAGCGGTGTCAGAGGAAGGCCCTAAAAATTGTCAAAGACCCTAGCAACCCTAGTCATAGACTGGTCTCTCTGCTACCACACGGCAAGTTGTACCAGAGCACCAAGTCTAGGTCCAAGAGGCTTCTAAACAGCTTTTACCCCCAAGCCATAAAACTCCTGAACACCTAATCAAATGGCTACCCAGACTATTTGCTTTGCCCCCCTTCTTTTACACCACTGCTGCTCTCTGTTGTTAACATCTATGCATAGTCACTTTAATAACTCTACCTACATATACATATTACCTCAACTAACTGGTGCCCCCCTGTATATATTCTCACTATTGTTATTTTACTGCTGCTGTTTAATTACTTGTTATTTTTATTTCTTATTCTTGTTTTTTTTAATGAATTGTTGGTCAGGGGCTCGTAAGTAAGCATTTCACTGTAAGGTCTACCTACACCTGTTGTAATCGGCGCATGTGACTAATACAATTTGATTTGAATATAATGTGAAGAAATAGTTATAGTTTATCAACAATTTAAGCAAAATTTTCTGATCTGTTGCATCAGACTCATTGTCTAAAATAGTTTTTGGGATGCTAGTGGTTGTATTAATTTGGGATCTATCGAATCCCACAACTGTCCCAGACCATGTTTGGAATATTTATTTCTCACACAGAATAGAATAGGTCAATACTTTTTGTACTATGGGGGACAGTAGATTGACATAGACTAGTGCTTTTGCTGTATTTTTGTTGGCTGACAAAGAAAATGTGTTCTTCCAATATGTTCAATATGCACCTCGGAATTTAATTAGTACGCATGCAGTTGCATCCCCAATGTGTCTATCTTCACTTGTAGCCTGTGAGAAAGACCAGATCAGGTGACAGAGGGCCATGTGAGTGAGATGTGCTTCGGAGCATGTAGCACACAGGGAGAAAGGACTTCAGCCATTGGCAGCAAAAGGCATGTATTTTTATAGGGGGCTTTACAGCTGCACAAAGGGGATCTCGTTGGGTAATTCAAGGCATTATCAAGTGTTTGTCAAATTGTGAATGAGAGACTGAGGAAGTGTGTACAGCCAGCATAAAAAAAACAAAGCAGAGCTCACGCCTTTCATGCAACTTTTTCAAATCATCATTAGAGTCACATCAATCAGCCTTAGAATGTATTAAAAATCAAAACATATAGCCTAACATTTGTACCACAACTGGAGTAACTTAACGAACTAAATTAAGCACATAGGAGTACCTGTTTCTTTGTTAACAGCTGAACATAGAATAGCTGCATATGTGCACTCCCTCAAATGGTTTGGAGAAGATTGCCTTTCTAATGTTTTCAGCTTTGTTCAATTGTATTCTTCATACTACAAAATAGTATCAAATAATGCCATGGAATTCTCAGCGAATCTTGTCTGCTATATAAACTAGTGTAGCCCACAGCCATATGACATAGCCAGATCAGGATCTAACATAAGGACAACTCAGGGTTTAAGCCATTTTATGTATAATTGCAGCAATGCGCACACGGCATAAGCAACAAGTGAAATGATTACTGAACAAGTAATTTTTTTTATTGAACGTATACAGTTCCATTATGCAATTATATTGACAATATCTCACACACCTCCCCACTCCCTCATCATCCTCTCCACTCCCTCATCCTCCCTACTCCCTCTCCCTCCTTGCTAGAATACAAAAGCTGTCCTCTTCGGCAAAGAAAGACGTCTAGTTCCAGTTTTGATGTTGGCTAGTTATAATATGTTCAATACTTTGTGTGTGTGGTTTCTTCAAATACAGAATAAAGAGGGATTATTATCAAATAAAATAATATACCAGGATATAGCATTAAAACAATAATACAGTGAAGTAGCATAGTAACTGAAGGGCTCCACAAGGACTCCACATGGGGCAGGGCAGAGCTAAGCTAATCAGGCCAAATTAATACACAGGCCAGTGCAATGATCATGATAATGCCAGGACAGCTTCAAAGGATACAACACAAGCTAATACTTATTTGATGCCATTAGCATTTGCATTGTTTTGCAGAATTAATAGAAACATGTAACTACATAAGCACAATTAAGTATAATAATAGAGTAATTATTAGTAAGGCAAACAACAATGAAGGCAATGTGGGAGCCAGCTGGAAAATGTGCCAGGGGAGAAAAGTTCGGGGAGGTTTTGTTCCGACTGGAGATGTACAAATGTCTGCATACTTAACCTGAAGAAACACTGGGAGAGTGCTTGGGCTCTCTTCGAAGAGAGAAGTTTGTCCAGCTCATCTAGCTTATCCTCGCCTTACATTAGCATATCAAACGTACATCGTCCGCTACAGTGAAATGGGCAACTTCTATGTGAATTAATGAGGAGGCTGAGAACACCTAATTTGAAACTGTTCTTAGAAAATCATGTCAATTTGAAACATAGCCTCTAGACAATTAGAAGGCAGCGTGTCTTGGTTTGAGGGCAGCACGGTTTAACTGTCGTGATAAATAACAATCACATTTTAGAATAGTGAGCCAATTCTGACATCACGTGCATGAGAAAACTCACACCCTACTGTTAGAGATAGAGATATTTAGAACTCGAGCATAAAAAAGTGGATAAAAACCCAATAAATGGCTAAATGTACCGATCTATGGGTTGGGGGTGTAGCTTTCAGATAGATATTTTTGGCCACCCATGAGAGTAAACTTTATTCCTGTTCATTGTAAGTTTGTACATTGAAAATGTATAGTTAACCACATTAGAGACTTTAATATCAAATTAATATCATTATTTAAGCTTTGTTAAAGCTGCAAAAGTGTCTGTGCTCAACCTTAAAATATGTTGACAAAACAACTGAACAGATAAACTGGAATGACAATTACTCTCACAGGTGGCCAAAAAGAACTATCTGAAAGCCACGCCCCTACTAACCCATGTCTCCAATCTTCTGTTCTCACCCAGTGGTTCATAGCTCAATTTCCCAGAATCAACACCCCAACCTGGCTCTTTTTAAGTTTACATACCAAACAACCCAGCATTTTTCTGGTGTACAGACACAAATCCTCTGGATCCCTCTCTTATGCAATGAGACAACAGTACAGTCCTCTTTATTTTATTTTTAAGCTGACACTGGTTTATAAACATTACACTTTTTGTTTTTGGGCAATGTATGAATGATGTGCGTGTGTGTGTGCCTGTGTTTATGCTTGCTTTTGTTCCCTGTGTGCGTGAAAATATAGTTTGTCTCTCCATCTTTTTCTTCCTGTGTGTTTCTCTCTCCCTGACCTATCCAATAACTCTGTCCAGGAAGTTCGCTGTTTATTAACTCAGTCCATTTCTTTCTTTCTTTCTTTCTTTCTTTCTTTCTTTCTTTCTTTCTTTCTTTCTTTCTTTCTTTCTTTCTTTCTTTCTTTCTTTCTTTCTTTCTTTCTTTCTTTCTTTCTGTCTGTCTGTCTGTCTGTCTTTCTTTCTGTCTCTTTCTCTCTTGCTCTCTCTCTCTCTTTCACTGTCTCTCTCTCATATTTTTACATTATTTTCTATAATATATTGTATGACATCACATTTTATGTATTTCTGCATATGAACCAAGACATTTACCTATCATGTATTTCTATCTCCATAGAAACCAAACCAGGAACTGGCTTGTGTAAGCAGCAGGGAACCATTGCTCTTTTTGGCAACGTGGTGTACAGCGGCCTGCTCAACGAACACATCTGGCATTTCGGGATACCCATCGTCACCAGACTGGTGAGTTTTGGGGAGTCCTCCCTTCCTCTCTGTCTATCGTCACTTACTGTGCTGTGATTGATCTCTGCTCCATCGTGGGTGGTTGTTCTGTGCCATTGCTATGTTTTAAAAAAACTGCAGTCTTGAACATGTCAGACACACTGTAAACCCCAAGGCATTTTTAGCTCAAATACTTCAAGTCCTCACACTGATCTAATCCTGGCAGTAATTATGAATGCAGGTGAATACAAGTTCCAACTTTTGGAAATCCTAACTCTGGCTAGATTCCAAATGTAATTACACATCACTTTGCAAACCAACATAATGTGACTTGCAGTTAGGGTTGCAAAATTCTGATACGTTTTCCAGAAATCACGGAAATCCTTCTTTTTTTTTACCAGAAAATTACTGGAATTCTGCAACCCTTACGTTCAGCCCTGATGTAGCCTGTAAACCATGAGTTTCAGGACCTTGCATTAGAGTGAAGCTAGGCCTCAAAATAAGGCCTCATGAGATATGTATTGTTGGTATTTCCTTTATTTTGCCAGTTAATTGTATGTGCTTGTGATAAAACCTAATCCACAGTTTTTTTTTACTATTGACACTCTGTGGCTAAATTATGCTCTCTAGTGTTTGATACATTTTTTAAATAATAGTTGTAAAAAACAATGCCTCTTGGGCCCCCTACAGGCTTGGGTGCAAAGGCTTTCAGCACCTGAAAAGGCGTCCTCATGCTTCCCTTATTATGATAACATTTTGTGAAGTTTTGGTCTTCGGCAAGAGTTTTTTCGGCTGTTCATGCACACACATGTTTTTCTCAAGTCAAGCCGAAGTTCTACACCACTTCATCATTCATTGGTCGACAGTAAGGATTCTTTGTTGTCATTCATCGATAGACGATTCATCGACACAAGATCTCCTCTGCAAAAATGTACAAATTAATGGCATATTTCTTAAATTATCTTCATTCATTCGGACTACTTTGAGGAAGTGTACACTGGCTACGGCGTCTCAAGATGGACAAACAGTATTATTGACGCGTTTCTCTTTTTTCAAACCGAAGGTCTTATAGTTAAGGGAGTATGCGAGAATACTCAGCCGAATACTCAGGATTCCACACCCTAATAGGGATCTATTGTTTTAATCATATCACAATCCACTTTCACCATTTGAATGTAGACCCGAATACAATACTTTTTTGTAGTAATTTTTCTAACATATATTTTATTAAAATATGCAAATGAGGCAATACCTCACTAAATGTATTTACATACCGTGCAAATTCATTTTTCTAGACACTGGATGAAGTCAGCCTAAATACACTACATGACCAAAAGTATGTGGACATTCAGCCACAAGAGCATTCGTGAGGTCGGGGACTGATGTTGTAGGCCTGTCTCGCAGTCGGCGTTCCAAATCATCCAAAGGGTGTTTAATGGGGTTGAGCTCAGGGCTCTGTGCAGGCCAGTCAAGTTCTTCCAAACTGATCCTGACAAGCCATATCTGAATGGACCTCGCTTTGTGCATGGGGGCATTAAGATTTCCCTTCACTGGAACTGAAGGGGTATCCCGAACCATGAAAAACAGACCCAGACCATTATTCCTCCTCCACCAAACTTTACAGTTTGCACTATGCATTGGGGCAGTTAGCATTTTCCTGGCATCCGCCAAATCCAGATTTATCCGTCGGACTGCCAGTTTCCAATGCTCCAGAGTCCAATTGCGGCAAGCTTTACACCACTCCAGCCGACGATTGGCATTGCGCATGGTGATCTTAGGCTTGTGTGCGGCTGCTCGGCCATGGAAACCCATTTAATGAAGCTCCTGATGAACAGTTATTGTGCTGACGTTGCTTCCAGGGGCAGTTTGGAACTCTGTAATGAGTGTTACAATTTAGGAGAGATGATTTTTTACGCACTTCAGCACTCAGTGGTCCCGTTGTGTGACCTACCACTTTGAGCCTGAGCCATTGTTGCTTCAGAAGTTTCCACTTCACAATAACAGCACTTACATTTGACCGGGGCAGCTCTAGGAGGGCAGAAATTTGACAAACTGACTTGTTGGAAAGGTGTCATCCTATGACGGTGCCACGATGAAAGTCACTGAGCTCTTCAGTAAGGCCATTCCAATGCCAATGTAAGGCCATTCTTCTGTAAGGCAATTCTACTGCTAATCTCTATGGAGATTGCATGGCTGTGTGCTCAATTTTATACACCTATCAGCAATGTGTGTGGCTGAAATAGCCGAATATACTAATTTGAGGTGTGTCCACATACTTGTGTATATATAGTGTATTTGTGTTTCATTTTGTTAAGACACTCCAGGATCGGGCTTCTCCAGAGCAAATTGTGGATAAATACTTTTCTCATCTTTCAATCTGTAAAATACTATAGACATTTTTGGCACATTTTTCCCATTTTTTTTTTATCCAGGATAAAACATTTACAACATATTAGCATTCCCTCTGGGCAAGTCTGGATAATATATTCAAGGATAACCACATGCAATTCGGTAAATGCAGATGCTTCTGAAGCTGATAAAATTGTGTTGGCGTGTGGGAAGAGTCTGACTTTCGGGAAATGGCAGTTAGAATTAGACTACAAAACGACAAATGCCTATTTAGACCCCATCACCGTCTCTTCAAAGTATGTTACTAAATGTAGTCCAGTTTGCAATATTCTCTAGGAAATGGGCTTTGAAACTATGTGTAATTCAATGTGTTGATCTTTAAAATGATTGATGTATGTCCATGAATGTGGTTAAAATTCAATTTTTGGGGTCTAAAAAACGAATATTAATAGACCAAAATACCAACAAATTGGCAAATGCTAAAAAATCAATTCAGCCTGTGGTGCCTGTCTTTAAGTTTCCTCAAAAGGTTTGAGTAATGACAGCACATTGGGGTTTATAGTGCAGTGTGTAATAGCAATTATTGACGTTGTATTAATATAATTGTTTGATATAGTGATGCTGTGAATCCAAATAAAAGGGAATTTGTTTGCCGAATATTGAAGTAGAGGAATTGTTTAAAAATCTCAAATTGGGGAAACTAAATTCAACTGAAAGTTGCTAATAATAATATACATGATGATTGTTTATGAAGTAATATTAGAAACATTACATTTTGATTGATTGCTCCATCCTTTAAAGGCTACATAACATTTTCAGATCAGCTATAGACAGTTATGAGTCTACTTAGATGGTTTTGATTGAGGCTAGTTTGGCGATATGCTAATTTGCCCTCATGATTTTTTCTGATGTAAGTTGGTTTGACTTTTATACTTTTTTCAATCCAATATATTTCCTCAGAGTTCTGAATATTTAATTGTGAATATTTATATAGCAGCTGATATCATCAAAAATGTTACGAGCTTGGTCCATATTTTATTGATAGAGACATTTGATGGCGCACACTCACACACAAACACATACAGACACACACAGACTCTGACATACACTCTGACAGACTCAGGCACACACACATGCGCCAACACACACACACGTTAAATGATTCAGTGCATGCTACAGCTGTCAAAGCCCAGGGTTGGAGAGACGGGGTAGAAATGAAATAGATGTCAAATTGAACAGCTGTCCTTGGCATAACTCATGTTTTAATATTGCAAGGTGTTTGTATAGTGGAGGAATATGACACTGGGCCCAACTCTGCTGGGGCAGTATTCATACTATAACATCTTTGTTTGTTTGTGTGTGTGTGTTCTTGTGTGGGCATGTGCACGTTTGCACGTCTGCAAGTGGATTGTTCATACACCAAGAAGACGTGTAAAGAGGACATATTACCTGTAAAATACCCTGAAGACTTGCCTTGATTGACCATTCTTCCTACAATAGGGAATATAGTCAATGATTAATCAGAGGCAGTTGTTCGGAACCAATGACTAGTCTCTTCTTTCAGAGGACTAAGTAATTAATAAGTTAATTGAGGTAATTGAAAAATGACTGGAGAATCCTCTCCTCCATTCTACTGCAGAGACAGAGAGAGAGAGGGGGGGGGAGAGATATGGGGTGTGCAGAGACAGAGAGAGAGAGAGAGAGAGAGAGAGAGAGAGGGGGGGGAGAGATATGGGGTGTGCAGAGAGAGAGAGAGAGAGAGAGAGAGAGGGGGGGGGGGGGGAGAGATATGGGGTGTGCAGAGACAGAGAGAGAGAGAGAGAGAGAGAGAGAGAGGGGGGGGGGAGAGATATGGGGTGTGCAGAGACAGAGAGAGAGAGAGAGAGAGAGAGAGGGGGGGGGGGGGGAGAGATATGGGGTGTGCAGAGACAGAGAGAGAGAGAGAGAGAGAGAGAGAGAGAGAGAGAGAGAGAGGGGGGGGGGAGAGATATGGGGTGTGCAGAGACAGAGAGAGAGAGAGAGAGAGAGAGAGAGAGGGGGGGGGGGAGAGATATGGGGTGTGCAGAGACAGAGAGAGAGAGAGAGAGAGAGAGAGAGAGAGAGAGAGAGAGAGAGGGGGGGGAGAGATATGGGGGTGTGCAGAGACAGAGAGAGAGAGAGAGAGAGAGAGAGAGAGAGAGAGAGAGAGAGAGAGAGAGAGAGAGAGAGAGGGGGGGGGGGAAAAGATATGGGGTGTGCAGAGACAGAGAGAGAGAGAGAGAGAGAGAGAGAGAGAGAGAGAGAGAGAGAGAGAGAGAGAGAGAGAGAGAGAGAGAGAGAGAGAGGGGGGGGAGAGATATGGGGTGTGCAGAGACAGAGAGAGAGAGAGAGAGAGAGAGAGAGAGAGAGAGAGAGAGAGAGAGAGAGAGACAGAGAGAGAGAGAGAGAGAGAGAGAGAAACAGCCCTGCACTGGCTGCTCTATTTATTTTATCATACACACAGAACAGATGACAGAGGCAAATGCACTACAAGCTAATAAGTAGGGGTGTGTGTGTGTATTAATTTGTGTGTGTGGCTGTTGTCAACTACCTTTGCTGTGAAAGCCTGTTTGGTTCCTGACAGTCAAAATCATATTTGGTTTACATAGCTAGGTAGCTAGTCTAAGGGTGACTGCAGCAAATATAATTACAGGGGTTCCCTTTTCATCTTAGCCAAAGATACTTATAGGTTTCCCCTTTCCTCTGTGTCTGTGGTTAGCTAGTTACCAGTTAGCTAGTCTTCAGCTAGCATAGAACAAAAGGGGGGAAGGGTCATTCAAAACCAGGAGTCTGGAACCAAAATAGTTTCGTTTCATAAAATGCTTTATTTCCGACCTGCAAAATAAAGTTAAAAAATAATTACACATCACTTTGCAAACCAACATAATGTGACCCCCCCCCCAGCTGATAGTGTGCTAGATGAGTGCAGATAGTGCTGCCTAGGCTAAAGCTATAGTTGTTTTCACGATGGACAGACAAGTGTAGGGCATGAGATACGACTGACATTTTGTTGGTGGGGAGAGAGCAAAAGAGGGTGGAGGAGGCCTGGCATCTTGTTATGACATGCATTATCTGAATTAGGCCCACATAATTATACCTACGGAGGAGCAGCTTCTATGGAGGAACTTTAGAACGTCTTTGAACTTTGGCTTAACGTTGGGCCAGAGCTAGCTAGGTAGCTACCTAACAAGTGTGTGTGTGCAAAGCGGCACTGGAATTAAAAACACTTCTTACCTTTTTGTAGTTAATAAATCCAAAGTGAAACGTGATAACCATAACTAGCATTGAGAAAGTTAATACATTATTCTCTAATTAAAATATCTCTATCTTCTGAATCACGCTTGTAACGTCAGTAGGCTACAATAGCCTATGCTTAAGATGAGGAGGGGGAGGGGCAGGTTGCGTGCACACACAATGGCAAAGAGTGACAGAGTGGGGGCTTTGGATAGGCACCTTGTTGTTTTTTGTGAGACTGGAAAAAAATGTCCCGGGAACGTAAAATAACATTATTAACGGCTTCCATGCTTTTAAAATAACGGTTCTGTTTCCGGAACAGTATTGATCATGTTTTTTCGATTCTGATTCTGTTTTGTTCTTTTCTGTTTTTTGGTTTGTTCCCTGTACTGGATTCAACCCCTGCTCAAAACTGTCTCAGTTGTCATTTCAACACATGAAACAACATGTCAAACAGAACATGTATAATCATTCTTGACATCATTGATAGTTATGGTTTATGAATATCGTCTGGCAGTCAATGTTTTGTCTATATTGACACATTTAAAATGACCAAACCGTTGGACAAACAAATCATTTGTGAAACCATGATGTGATGTATGACAGGATTTGGATGTTGCATGACATTTTTATGTTGTTTGAGTTGTTTTATGTTAAAGCAAATTAGCTTGAGATGATTTGACTGCAACACTGTGTCCATGTTGCTTGACATTTAAAGGAACTGGATTAGGATGATGCTGCGGAATCTTTAATATGTAGTATCAATTATTTTAAGACTACAGTGCCTGATTTCCGGCGCCAGATTTACTGGTTAATAATGATATGTTTACATGACTTATATTGTTTTATTTTATTTGACTGTTTTACAATTCAGAATTAAAAAAACTGTTCTAGGACACTCAGATGCTTCTCTGTCGAATAAATGGGTCTTTGGCGCCATATGGCGGTCGGCTGCATCATTACCCATTTTGTCAGGTCCTTAGAAAAACACCTCCCCAAATCAACTATTTCGCAACACAGACATCCCCGACGTTATTCAAAATATTGCCTTCTTGCTAGATCGATTGATGAATACAGCCACAGCAAAACAGTTCAAAATGTCTTTCAGCGCAAGAGGATTTATGAAACAGAAGTAGAAGGATATTAAAGACCCCCTATTTCGACTTAATTCCTGTCCTTTAGGATAAATTATCATTTAGGTTCCACCTCTGAAGAATGACACAGGATGGATGCCAATACATATTCACAAAATGGGGGGTGGGAACATTGTGGGTGATTCCCACATGGATTGATGCCCTTAGACGAACCATCAAACAGGCAAGGCATCAAAATAGGACTACGAATGAATGCTACTATACTAGCTCTGACGCTCATCGGATGTGGCAGGGCTTGAAAACTATTACGGACTACAAAGGAAAACCCAGGCGCAAGCTGCCCAGTGACGCAAGCCTACCAGACAAACTCAATGCCTTTTATGCTTGCTTTGAGGCAAGCAACACTGAAGCATGCATGAGAGCACCAGCTGTTCCAGACAACTGTGTGATCACGCTCTCCATAGCCGATGTGAACAAGATCTTTAAACAGGTCAACATTCACAAAGCCACTGGGCCAGACTGGTCACTAGGACGTGTACTCAAAGCATAAGAGGACAAAATGGCAAGTGTCTTAACTGACATTTTCAACCTCTCCCTGACCGAGTTTGTAATACCTACATGTTTCAAACAGACACACATAGTCCCTGTGCCAAAGATAACCTGCTTAAATGATTACCGCCCCGTAGCACTCAAGTTGGTAGCCATGAAGTGCTTTGAAAGGCTGGTCACATCAACACCATCATGCCGGAAACCCTAGACCCACTCCAATTCGCATACCTCCCCAACAGATCCACAGATGATGCAATCTCTGGACAAATGGAACACGTATGTGAGAATGCTGTTCATTAACTACAGCTCAGCGTTCAACACCATAGTGCCCTCAAAGCTCATCACTAAGCTAAGGATCCTGGGACTAAACATCTACCTCTGTAACTGACTAGAACGGTTTGGGCACATTTTTTCTCCGTTCTATTTGGTAGACTCATGCCATGGTTCTCACAGGTAGGGAAAGTGCTACAATGACTTAGCTCACAATGCAAACCGCAAATGATATGTCACAACACCCTGAGGGCATCAGACACGAAACTAAACACGAATACTTGATGTAACAACAGCTAAAAATAGATTAACAAGTGTATGACATTGTCTACTGCGGGCACCTTTTCATTATAGGATAGACACTTGTGATTTCTAGCTGCACCAATCAAATCCTTTATTGTAGGGGGAGCGGGGTTACAAAATGCAATCATATCACACACAATTTTACCATTTGTAAAAAAATAAAAAATAAATATATGGATCTTTTTTATACAGACTAGATCAGAAAGAGGTGAAACTATCCAAAGGATTATAATAAAATTAGTCCATGGCTCAGGTGAAAGCTGTAGCCAGAGACGGAAGAGGAAGCTAGACAGCCCACTCTTTTTTTTCTGTTTTTTTTCTGGATCAATGCAAGTCAATGAACAAAGTAGACCAGACCCAGATGCTTTTGCAATTGCGTCTATGGGAGACCCACCCTGTTAAGTAGACCGGAACTGACTATTTATTTTCAATTGTATACGGCCTGAGTAACTATCTTAATTTATCCACCATCTTTGCTATAGCCAAAGATTATCTATTATGTTGCTCAGTTCAGTCGCGACTCATGAACTTCGCAGGTGTTTCTAATTCATAAATAATACCATGCTGGTGGGTGGTACCATTCAAATAAAACCCAGGCCTGAAATGAAACGTAAGCAAAAAACTATGTGCACATCATTTCATAGGAAAATACACGTCATTGGCACGAATTTGCACAAAGTGGGCAGTTCAGGTTTGTCACTTCAAGGCCAAATATATCATACTTTGACTAAAACGATGACTTATTTACTTAAATAGTTGTGCAATGTCATTGGTAAGCTTTGGCTGGTGTAGATGCCTCACCAGTCTCAACATCAACAGTGAATGCTGGATGCTGGCCTTCTAGGCAGAGCTCCTCTGTCCAGTGTCTGTGTTCTTTGCAACTCTGCCTAGAAGGACAGGATCCCGGAGTCGCCTCTGTTGATGTTGAGACTGGTGTTTTGCAGGTAATATTTAATGAAGCTGCCAGTTGAGGACTTGTGAGGCATCTGTTTCTCAAATTAGACACCCTAATGTACTTGTCCTCTTGCTCAGTCTTGCACCGGGGCCTCCCACTCCTCTTTCTATTCTGGTTAGGGCCAGTTTGTACTGTTCTGTGAAGGGAGTAGTACACAGCGTTGTACGAGATCTTCAATTTCTTGGCAATTTCTCGCATGGAATAGTCTTCATTTCTCAAAACAAGAATAGACGGACGAGTTTCAGAAGAAAGATTTTCCTTTCTGAACATTTTGAGCCTGTAATCGAACCCACAAATGCTGATGCTCCAGATACTCAACTAGTCTAAAGAAGGCCAGTTTTATTGCTTCTTTAATCAGGACAACAGTTTTCAGCTGTGCTAATTACAAAAGAGTTGTCTAATGATCAATTAGCCTTTTAAAATGAAAAACTTGGATTAGATAACACAACGTGCCATTAGAACACAGGAGGGATGGTTGCTGATAATGGGCCTCTGTACGCCTATGTAGATATTTCATTAAAAAACAGACGTTTCCAGCAACAATAGTAATTTACAACATTAACAATGTCTACACTGTATTCCTGATCAACTTGATGTTATTTTAATGGACAAAAAAATGTGCTTTTCTTTCAAAAACAAGGATTTTCTAAGTGACCACAAACTTTTGAATGGTAGTGTGTATATATATATATATATATATACAGTTGAAGTTGGAAGTTTACATACACCTTAGCCAAATACATTTCAACCATTTTTTTCACAATTCCTGACATTTAATCCGATAAAAAATTCCCTGTCTTAGGTCAGTTAGTATCACCACTTTATTTTAAGAATGTGAAATTTCAGAATAATAGTAGAGAGAATGATTTATTTTTGCTTTTATTTCTTTCATCCCATTCCCAGTAGGTCAGACATTTACATACACTCAATTAGTATTTTGTTTCCTTGCCTTTAAATTGTTGAGTCAGATTTGTAGGCCTCCTTGCTCACACACGTTTTTTCAGTTCTGCACACATATTTTATATAGGTTTTAGGTCAGGGATTTTTGATGGCCACTCCAATACCGTGACTTTGTTGTCCTTAAGACATTTTGCCACAACTTTGGAAGAAGGCTTGGTGTCATTGTCCATTTGGAAGACCCATTTGCGACCAAGTTTTAACTTCCTGACTGATGTCTTGAGATGTTGCTTCAATATATCCACATATTTTTTTCCTCATAATGCCATCTATTTTGTGAAGTGCACCAGTCCCTCCTGTAGCAAGCACCCCCACAACATGATGCTGCCACCCCTGTGCGTCACGGTTGGGATGGTGATCTTCGGCTTGCAGGCGCCCCCCTTTTCCTCCAAACATAACGATGGTCATTATGGCCAAACAGTTCTATTTTTGTTTCATCAGACCAGAGGACATTTCTCCAAAATGTATGATCTTTGTCCCCATGTGCAGTTGCAAACCGTAGTCTGGCTTTTTAATGGTGGTTTTGGAGCAGTGGCTTCTTCCTTGCTGAGCGGCCTTTCAGGTTGTGTCGATATCGGACTCGGTTTACTGTGGATATGGATACTTTTGTACCTGTTTCCTCCAGCATCTTTACAAGGTCCTTTGCTGTTGCTCTGGGATTGATTTGCACTTTTCACACCAAAGTACGCTCATCTCTAGGAGACAGAACGCGTCTCATTCCTGAGTGGTATGATGGCTATGTGGTCCCAAGATGTTTATACTTGCATACTATTGTTTGTACATATGAACGTGGTACCTTCAGGCATGAACCAGACTTGTGGAGGTCTACAATTTCTTTTCTGAGGTCTTGGCTGATTTCTTTTGATTTTCCCATGATGTCAAGCAAAGAGGCACTGAGTTTGAAGTTAGGCCTTGAAATACATCCACAGGTACACCTCCAATTGACTCAAATTATGTGAATTAGCCTATCAGAAGCTTCTAAAGTCATTACATAATTTTAATGGAACAGTCAACTTAGTGTATGTGAACTTCTGGCACACTGGAATTGTGATACAGTGAATTATAAGTGAAATAATCTGTCTGTAAACAATTGTTGAAAGAATTACTTGTGTCCTGCACAAAGTAGATGTCCTAACCGACTTGCCAAAACTATAGTTTGTTAACAAGACATTTGTGAAGTGGTTGAAAAATGAGTTTTAATGACTCCAACCTAAGTGTATGTAAACTTCCGACTTCAACTGTATGTATATATATATTTTTACATACAGTTGAATTTATATATATTTACACTGCTCAAAAAAATAAAGAGAACACTTAAACAACACAATGTAACTCCAAGTCAATCACACTTCTGTGAAATCAAACTGTCCACTTAGAAAGCAACACTGATTGACAATAAATTCCACATGCTGTTGTGCAAATGGAATAGACAACAGGTGGAAATTATAGGCAATTAGCAAGACACCCCCAATAAAGGAGTGGTTCTGCAGGTGATAACCACAGACCACTTCTCAGTTCCTATGCTTCCTGGCTGATGTTTTGGTCACTTTTGAATGCTGGCGGTGCTTTCACTCTAGTGGTAGCATGAGATGGAGTCTACAACCCACACAAGTGGCTCAGGTAGTGCAGCTCATCCAGGATGGCACATCAATACGAGCTGTGGCAAGAAGGTTTGCTGTGTCTGTCAGCGTAGTGTCCAGAACATGGAAGTGCTACCAGGAGACAGGCCAGTACATCGGGAGACGTGGAGAAGGCCGTAGGAGGGCAACAACACAGCAGCAGGACCGCTACCTCCGCCTTTGTGCAAGAAGGAGCAGGAGGAGCACTGCCAGAGCCCTGCAAAATGACCTCCAGCAGGCCACAAATGCGCATGTGTCTGCTCAAACGGTCAGAAACTCCATGAGGGTGGTATGAGGGTCCGACGTCCACAGGTGGGGGTTGTGCTTACAGCCCAACACCGTGCAGGACGTTTGGCATTTGCCAGAGAACACCAAGATTGGCAAATTCGCCACTGGCGCCCTGTGCTCTTCACAGATAAATGCAGGTTCACACTGAGCACATGTGACAGACGTGACAGTCTGGAGACGCCGTGGAGAACGTTCTGCTGCCTGCAACCTCCTCCAGCATGACCGGTTTGGCGGTGGGTCAGTCATGGTGTGGGGTGGCATTTCTTTGGGGGGCCGCATAGCCCTTCATGTGCTCGCCAGAGGTAGCCTGACTGCCATTAGGTACCGAGATGAGATCCTCAGACCCCTTGTGAGACCATATGCTGGTGTGTTTGGCCCTGGGTTCCTCCTAATGCAAGACAATGCTAGACCTCATGTGGCTGGAGTGTGTCAGCAGTTTCTGCAAGAGGAAGGCATTGATGCTATGGACTGGCCCGCCCGTTCCCCAGACCTGAATCCAATTGAGCACATCTGGGACATCATATCTCGCTCCATCCACCAATACCACGTTGCACCACAGACTGTCCAGGAGTTGGAGGATGCTTTAGTCCAGGTCTGGGAGGAGATCCCTCAGGAGCATGCCCAGGCGTTGTATGGAGGTCATACATGCATGTGGAGGCCACACACACTACTGAGCCTCATTTTGACTTGTTTTAAGGACATTACATCAAAGTTGGATCCGCCTGTAGTGTGGTTTTCCACTTTAATTTTGAGTGTGACTCCAAATACAGGCCTCCATGGGTTGATAAATTTGATTTCCATTGATCATTTTTGTGTGATTTTGTTGCCAGCACATTCAACTATGTGAAGAAAAAACTATTTAATAAGAATATTTCATTCATTCAGATCTAGGATGTGTTATTTTAGTGTTCCCTTTATTTTTTTGAGCAGTGTATATAGCACCATACAGTTTTTTTATTGTGGTTTAATAGCCATATTCTATTCTTAAAATTCCATTGTGTTTATTAAATAATTGATCCAGTTATATAAAAAAAAGAGCTGTGGCCAAAATATTCTAATGAGCCACAGCCCCTACATTTAAATTATCACTAAAAGAGGAAAGAACCCTTTTTTGAACTGCAAAGAACCATTGAGATGCTCAGAGTTATGCTACGTTTGATACCGGAGCTCCAAGGCATCACTATCAGTCAATGTGTGTATCACTTTATCAGAAGTACCTCATCAATGACCTCCAATGCCTTGTTTGATCACATGCTTTTTCAAACCATGTGTTGCAAAATGTGAGATCCCACTGATTTCGCCGTGGTTCTGTTGATTCTTTTGACACTGACATCTACTGGACACTGTACTTACAAATATAGCTAGGGTTTTATCCATAATGTTCACCTGACTAGGGGCGGCAGGTAGCCTAGTGGTTAGAGCGTTGGGCCAGGAAGGTTGCTAGCTCGAATCCCTGAGCTGACATGGTAAAAATCTGTCGTTCTGCTCCCGGATAAGGCATTTAACCCACTGATCCTAGGCGGTCATTGTAAATAAGAATTTGTTCCTAACTGACTTGTCTTGTTAAATAAATATAAACTATTTTAAAAAGTAGTAGAGGAGAGAACTAGGGGATATTCAGGGACGTTAGAGGATGAGTTTTAATCTCGTTAAAGGCACACTAAAGGCACACTTTATGCAGTTGTTCTAATAATAGTTTTTATTTAGTGTAGTATAAGCTTCTGTCTTAAGCATCCTAAATAATGCCATAGATTCAGTTTTTGAAAAATAGTCAACTTGAAGGCAAAGAAGAGAAGCATGATGTAAGATGCAAACCTGATATTCCAACTGATTATAGACCTACTAAAGCCAAAAGCTTCACCACGGTGTTATCCTGATGATATTGGAGAAAAAACATTGATCTGATAATCACACACTTCTATTTCTTGCTGGCCAGCTGATGTTACTAATATGCATTGTGTACAGGTAATGAAGCTCAGAGTAATTTACCGTTTTTCAGCACAATTTGGTGAAAGCGGAGAAGCCTTCAGAAAGCCTTGATTTCCCATCGCTCGTTCCACATAGAACCATCACCCTTTCCAAAGACCCCTTGAGGAAGCCTAATTTCTTAGTGTGAGTCACCAAGGACACCCTTCTGCCACATGTAGAATGCATGGGAGAATTGGCAGTGCTAAAGCCACTAGTGTATAGTAGATTTACAATAATCTATTCTAATTCTGTGTTAAACCAAATACGAACAACAGTGGTGAAATGTGACAACAGGATCTAGGCCTTCAGAGAGACAGTGTAAAGCTCCGGGTGTCGTGGGTGTGGAGTCAGACGCAGGAAACAGAGAGTGCGATGCTGTGCTCTTTAATGCCCAAAAACGCAACACAGGGTGCTCACAACCAAAATATACGACCAGGAACAAACACGTTCCTCTACATACAAAACAGAAGGTCACAATAATCAATCCCGCACAAAGAACCAGGCGGGCCGGCTGACTAATAAAGCCTCCCTAATTATACCCAACTCAAAACAGGTGTACTCAATAAACACATAAGGAGGGGGAGGAAAGAATCAGTGGCAGCTAGTAGGCCGGCGACGACGACCGCCGAGCGCCACCTGAACGGGAAGGGGAGCCACCTTCGGTCGGCTTCGTGACAGTACCCCCCCCTGACGCGCGGCTCTCGCAGCGCGGCTCCGGCACCTCACACACTGCGGCCCAAGCTTCCGGCAGGGCAAGCGGAGGGGCAGGTTTCGGGTCGAGAGCCAGACCCTGTCCCCCGGTACAAGCACGGGGGCCTCACTGCGGTGGCGGTCAGCACTCCTTTTCTGCCGTCCACTAGCTTGTTGAAGGGATTCCTGGACGGCCCTCCAGGTCTCTTTGGAGCGCTGCACCCATTCCTCCACCGCAGGAGCCTCAGTCTGGCTCGGATGTCATGGTGCCAGGACCGGCTGGTACCCCATCACACACTGAAAGGGGGACACATTAGTAGAGGAGTGGCGTAGTGAGTTCTGGGCCATTTCGGCCCAGGGGATGTATCTTGCCCACTCCCCTGGCCGGTCCTGGCAATACGACCGCAGAAACCTACCCTACTGGTTTACTCTCTCCAACTGCCCATTACTCTTGGGGTGATAACCGGAGGTCAGGCTGACCGAGACCCCCAGACGCTCTATGAATGCCCTCCATACTTGGGACATGAACTGGGGGCCCTGATCAGAAACGATGTCCTCCGGCACCCCGTAGTGACGGAAGACGTGGGTGAATAATGCCTCCACAGTCTGTAGGGCTGTAGGGATACCGGGCAACGGGAGGAGACGGCAGGACTTAGAGAACCGATCCACAATCACCAGAACCGTGGTGTTCCCCTGAGATGGGGGAAGATCGGTCAGGAAATCTACGGATAGATGTGACCATGGCCGTTGTGGAACGGGGAAGGGTTGTAACTTCCCTCTAGGAAGGTGCCTAGGAGCTTTACTCTGGGCGCATACCGAACAGGAGGAGACATAAACCTTAATGTCCCTAGCCAAGGTAGGCCACCAATACCTCCCCCGAAGGCTCCCCACTGTCCTCCTCACCCCAGGGTGACCCGAGGAGGGTAGGACGTGAGCCCACCGAATCAGTTGGTCCCGAACACCAAGCGGCACGTACTTCCGCCCCACCGGACACTGAGGCGGCGCGGGTTCAGCCCGTAAAGCCCGCTCGATGTCCGAGTCCACCTCCCATACCACTGGTGCTATCAGCCTTGAGGCGGGAAGGATGGGAGTAGGTTCGGTGGAGCCAGTGTCTCCACACCTTCAGAGCCCTGACCACCGCTAACAACTCCCGGTCCCCCACATCATAGTTACGCTCCGTGGGGCTGAGCCTCCTTGAGAAGAAAGCGCAGGGGCGGAGTTTTGGTGGCGTACCCGAGCGCTGTGATAGCATGGCACCCACCCCTGCCTCGGACGCGTCCACCTCCACTTTGAATGCTAGAGAGGGGTCCGGATGTGCCAACAACCAAAGAAAAATCCTGATTGGATATTTTTTTATCTTCAGTATAGTACTGCTTTAACATCATATCGGAAACTCGTTATTATGAGTTATTTACGTCTAACTTTTTATTGGTTGATTCTGATACTTCCCAAGTATGCAACTCGGTACCTTTCTACCACCAGTAAGCAAGTAAAACATTTCAAAGTTTCAAAGCTTCCAACAGGAATTAAACCTTCTCTTTTCAACACAAACTGAAGATATATATTCAGAAGATCATTCATGTTGTTTAAAAGATGAAATAGAAGTATATACTGTATATTTTTTTATAGATCCTTAGGCCTTCTCTGAAAGTAGGCCAAGAAAGCCTTCACAGTTCCCCACTGACAGACAGTAGCTATCGATAGTTGTTAATCTCAGATAAAGTATCTGTAATATATAGATGTACTGTACTACTGTGTGGGTGTCTGCTCTCCCCAGTCCTGTCTCCATCCCCCCACCTCCCTACCCTACCCTACTCTCACCTCTCTCCCTCCCCCCAGCTCACTCCCTACTCTACCCTCACCTCTCTCCCTACTCTACCCTCACCTCACCTCTCTCTCTACCCTACCCTCTCCTCTCTCCCTCCCCCCACCTCCCTACCCTACCCTACTCTCACTTCACTCCCTACTCTACCCTCACCTCTCTCCAACCCACCCTCTCCTCTCTCCCTCCCCCCACCTCCCTACCCTACCCTCACCTCTCTCCCTGCCCCCAAGCTCTCTCCCTACCCTACTCTCACCTCATTCCCCCACCTCCCTACCGTACCCTCACCTCACTCCCTCCCCCCCAGCTCTCTCCCTACCCTACTCTCACCTCTATCCCCCCACCTCCCTACCGTACCCTCACCTCGCTCCCTCCCTCCCCCTCACCTCTCTCCCTCCACCACCTCTCTCCCTCCCCCTCACCTCTCCTGACCTTTTTCCTTACCCTCACCTCTCTCCCTCCCACGACCTCTCTCTCCCCCAACCTCTCCCCCTCACCTTCCTCTCTCCCTCACCTCTCTCTTTCTTTCTCTCCTTCTTTCTCTCTCAATCTCTCTCTCCCCCCTTTTCTGTCTCTCTATCCTTCATTTAAAAACGTCTGTGGCAGTATTATTATCAGGGAGGCATGATGGAGGAGGACTCTGCCAATATAGCCTCCCAGATGTCTTCACTTGCAGCTGGCCAACACTAGCAAACCTGTACTAGCAAACCTGTAATTAAGACACAACACAGGCTGGCTGGCTGGCTGGCTGGATGACACACACACACACACACAGGCACACATGCATACATGCGCACACACATACATCATTTTTTTTTATTTTTTTTTATTTAACCTTTATTTAACCAGGTAGGCTAGTTGAGAACAAGTTCTCATTTGCAACTGCGACCTGGCCAAGATAAAGCATAGCAGTGTGAGCAGACAACACAGAGTTACACATGGAATAAACAATTAACAAGTCAATAACACAGTAGAAAACAAAGGGGGAGTCTATATACAATGTGTGCAAAAGGCATGAGGAGGTAGGCGAATAATTACAATTTTGCAGATTAACACTGGAGTGATAAATGATCAGATGGTCATGTACAGGTAGAGATATTGGTGTGCAAAAGAGCAGAAAAGTAAATAAATAAAAACAGTATGGGGATGAGGTAGGTGAAAATGGGTGGGCTATTTACCAATAGACTATGTACAGCTGCAGCGATCGGTTAGCTGCTCAGATAGCTGATGTTTGAAGTTGGTGAGGGAGATAAAAGTCTCCAACTTCAGCGATTTTTGCAATTCGTTCCAGTCACAGGCAGCAGAGTACTGGAACGAAAGGCGGCCAAATGAGGTGTTGGCTTTAGGGATGATCAGCGAGATACACCTGCTGGAGCGCGTGCTACGGATGGGTGTTGCCATCGTGACCAGTGAACTGAGATAAGGCGGAGCTTTACCTAGCATGGACTTGTAGATGACCTGGAGCCAGTGGGTCTGGCGACGAATATGTAACGAGGGCCAGCCGACTAGAGCATACAAGTCGCAGTGGTGGGTGGTATAAGGTGCTTTAGTGACAAAACGGATGGCACTGTGATAGACTGCATCCAGTTTGCTGAGTAGAGTGTTGGAAGCCATTTTGTAGATGACAAGTAACAAACACACATATGCAACACAAGGTTGCATGAATCCAACCACTCACTCTGCAGTTTGGCTAGTGTGCTCAGGTGAGCTAATAGGCTGAGAGGCTGCATTCCTCTGAGAATATAATTGGTAGAGGGTGGTGATGGTTGACAGACTGAGGCACTACTTTTTACCAGGACCCATATGACTCTGGTCAAAAGTGGTGAACTATATAAGGAATATGGTACCATTTGGGACACAGCCTGAGAGCTGGTTGGTCTAGAGGAGCTGAGAGGATTTGAAAGACTGGCCAGCCTTCATGTGGAGCTGGGCCTGAGCTGAGAGAGGCTGAGAGAAGGAGGCTGGCACAGTGTTAGACTGGGAAGAGACTCTCTAGGACAGAGAGTTGGCTTTTGGCTCTCTCTCCTAGGCTCTCTCTCTCCTAGGCTCTCTCTCTCTCATAGTCTCTCTCTCTCTCCTAGGCTCTCTCTTCTCCTAGGCTCTCTCTTCTCCTAGGCTCTCTCTCGCTCTCTATCCTAGGCTCTCTCTCACTCTCTCTCCTAGGCTCTCTCTCTCTCCTAGGCTCTCTCTCTCCTAGGCTCTCTCTCTCCTAGGCTCTCTCTCTCCTAGGCTCTCTCTCTCTCTCTCTCTCTCTCTCTCTTAGGCTCTCTCTCTCCCTCTCTCTCTCCTAGTCTCTCTCTCTTAGTCTTTCTCTCTCTCTCTCTCTCTCTCTCTCTCTCTCCTAGGCTCTATCTAACACAACCATGTGCAACTGCCACTCTAAACACTCACTCTGTATTGGCCAATAGAAAGTATGGGGGGAGAATACCCACTGTCTGTTTCACACTCTCCCTTACATCCGGGAGGGGTTTCTGGGTTCCAGGGCTGCATGGGCAGCTTCGTAGTGTTTGAGGGTGTGCTTTCTGAGGTCAGCACACAGACCTACAGGATGATGACATTAGAAACAAGGTGGGCAATGGAATTTAAAATAAATTAAAGTAGAAGAAATAGAGACAAATATTATATATTATATTATATATATATAATATATAATATAATATTATATTTAAAAATATTTTTCACAAGAAAATGCCAAATAATACAAAAGAGAGATACGTTTAGAAAGAAAGAAAAAAAACAGATCCTAAAAAGCCATTTCCACCCAGTTTGAGGGTCACATCACATTAATAATCAGAGAGCATCCTGACCGGTTGCTTCACTGCCTGGTATGGCAATTGCTCGGCATTCGACTGTAAGGCTCTGCAGAGGGTAGTGCGTACGGCCCAGTACATCACTGGGGCTAAGCTTCCTGCCACCCCCCTCATCTTAAATAAGCATGCCCCTATCAAAAAATGTAGAACTAAGAACAGATATAGCCATTGGTTCACTCCAGACCTGACTGCCCTTGACCAGCACAAAAACATCCTGTGGCGGACTGCAATAGCATCGAATAGTCCCCGCGATAAGCAACTTTTCAGGGAAGTCAGGAACCAATACACACAGTCAGTCAAGAAAGCAAAGGCCAACTTTTTCAAACAGAAATTTGCATCCTGTAGCTCTAACTTCAAAAAGTTTTGGGACACTGTAAAGTCCATGGAGAACACGAGCACCTCCTCCCAGCTGCCCACTGCACTGAGGCTAGGCGACACAGTCCCCAACGATAAATCCATGATAATCGGAAATTTCAAAAAGCATCTCTCCACAGCTGGCCATGCCTTCCCCCTGGCTACCCCAACCCCGGCCAACAGCTCTGCACCCCCCGCAGCTACTTGCCCGATCCTCCCCAGCTTCTCTTTCACCCAAATCCAGATAGCAGATGTTCTGAAAGAGCTGCAAAACCTGGACCCGTACAAATCAGCTGGGCTAGACAATCTGGACCCTCTCTTTCTAAAACTATCCGCCGCCATTGTTGCAAACCCTATTACCAGTCTGTTCAACCTCTATTTCATTTCGTCCAAGATCGCTAAAGATTGGAAAGCTGCCGCGGTCATCCCCCTCTTCAACGGGGGTGACACTCTAGACCCAAACTGTTACAGACATATATCCATCCTGCCCTGCCTTTCTAAAGTCTTTCAAAGCCAAGTTAATAAACAGATTACTGACCATTTCGAATCCCACCGTACGTTCTCCACTGTGCAATCCGGTTTCCAAGCGGGTCACGTGTGCACCTCAACCACGCTCAAGGTACTAAACGATATCATAACCACCATTGAATGAAGACAGTACTGTGCAGTCGTCTTCATCGACCTGGCCAAGGCTTTCGACTCTGAAAATCACCGTATTCTTATCGGCAGACTCAATAGCCTTGGTTTCTCAAATGACTGCCTCGCCTGGTTCACCAACTACTTCGCAGATAGAGTTCAGTGTGTAAAATTGGAGGGCCTGTTGTCCGGACCTCTGGTAGTCTCTATGGGGGTACCACAGGGTTCAATTCTCGGGCCGACTCTTTTCTCTGAATATATCAACGATGTCTCTCTTGCTGCGGGTGATTCCCTGATCCACCTCTACGCAGACGACACCATTCTGTATACTTTTGTCCCTTCTTTGGACACTGTGTTAACTAACCTCCAAATGAGCTTCAATGCCATACAACACTCCAACTGCTCTTAAACGCCAGCAAAACCAAATGCATGTTTTTCAACCGTTTGCTGCCCGCACCCGCCCGGCCGACTAGCATCACTACTCTGGACGGTTCTGACCTAGAATACATGGACAACAAAAATACCTAGGTGTCTGGCTAGACTATAAACTCTCCTTCCAGACTCATATCAAACATCTCCAATCCAAAATCAAATCTAGAATCGGCTTCCTATTTCGCAACAAAGCCTCCTTCACTCACGCCGCCAAACTTACCCTAGTAAAACTGACTAGCCTACTGATCCTTGACTTCGGCGATACTCTACCAATACTCTACTCTGCAAAATGGATGCAGTCTATCACAGTGCCATCCGTTTTGTTACCAAAGCGCCTTATACCACCCACCACTGCGACCAGTATGCTCTAGTTGGCTGGCCCTTACTACATATTCGTCGCCAGACCCACTGGCTCCAGGTCATCTATAAGTCTATGCTAGGTAAAGCTCCGCCTTAGCTCAGCTCACTGGTCCCGATAACAACACCTACCCGTAGCACGCGCTCCAGCAGGTTTATCTCACTGGTCATCCCCAAAGCCAACACCTACTTTGGCTGCCTTTCCTTCCAGTTCTCTGCTGCCAGTGACTGGAACGAATTGCAAAAATCGCTGAAGCTGGAGAGTTACATTTCCCTCGCAGTTGTAAATGAGAACTTGTTCTCAACTAGCCTACCTGGTTAAATAAAGGTGAAATAAAAAAATTAATACAAAATAAAACTCGCTGTTTTTTTATCTATGCATTGTCACTTTACCCCTACCTACATGTACACATTACCTCAATTACCTCCCGCACATCGACTTCGTACCGGTACTACCTGTATATAGCCTCATTATTGTTATTTTATTGTGTTACTTTTTATACTGTAGTTTATTTAGTAAACATGTTCTTAACTCTTATTTTCTTAAAACTGCATCGTTGGTTAAGAGCTTGTAAATGCATTTCACTGTAAGGTCTACACCTGTTTTATTCAGCTCATGTGACATACATTTTGATTTGATTTGGAACATTACCTACATTCAATTATGATTTAAAATCGGCCATTGAGGGGATAACAGCAAAGCAGCTTATGGAATTTCCTTGACAGCAGACATGTAATTTAGGGATGTAAACCCTGAAAAAACCATATGGTCCCATACTGCTAAGAAGAACATAGACACACATACACACACACACACACACACACACGCACATACATACAAACATACATACATAAATACATACATACATACATACACACACACACACACACACACACACGCACATACATACAAACATACATACATAAATACATACATACATACATACATACATACATACATACATACATACATACATACATACATACATACATACATACATACATACATACATACATACATACATACATACATACATACATACATACATACACACACACACATAGTATACACACACACACACAAAAACATACATACATACATACATACATGCATACATACACACACACACACACACACACACACACACACACACACACACACACACACACACACACACACACACACACACACACACACACACACACACACACACACGCACAGGCACAGGCACACGCACACACACATAGTATACACACAAACACACACACATACATACATACATACGTACAGTGGGGCAAAAAAGTATTTAGTCAGCCACCAATTGTACAAGTTCTCCCACTTAAAAAGATGAGAGAGGCCTATAATTTTCATCATGGGTACACTTCAACTTTGACGGACAAAATGAGAAAAAAATTCCAGAAAATCACATTGTAGGATTTTTTATGAATTTATTTGCAAATTATGGTGGAAAATAAGTATTTGGTCACCTACAAACAAGCAAGATTTCTGGCTCTCACAGACCTGTAACTTCTTATTTAAGAGTCTCCTCTGTCCTCCACTCATTACCTGTATTAATGGCACCTGTTTGAACTTGTTATCAGTATAAAAGACACCTGTCCACAACCTCAAACAGTCACACTCCAAACTCCACTATGGCCAAGACCAAAGAGCTGTCAAAGGACACCAGAAACAAAATTATAGACCTGCACCAGGCTGGGAAGACTGAATCTGCAATAGGTAAGCAGCTTGGTTTGAAGAAATCAACTGTGGGAGCAATTATTAGGAAATGGAAGACATACAACACTGATAATCTCCCTCGATCTGGTGCTCCACGCAAGATTTCACCCCTAGTGAATGACCTGCAGAGAGCTGGGACCAAAGTAACAAAGCCTACCATCAGTAACACACTACGCCGCCAGGGACTCAAATCGTGCAGTGCGAGACGTGTCCCCCTGCTTAAGCCAGTACATGTCCAGGCCCGTCTGAAGTTTGCTAGAGAGCATTTGGATGATCCAGAAGAAGATTGGGAGAATGTCATATGGTCAGATGAAACCAAAATATAACTTTTTGGTAAAAACTCAACTCGTCGTGTTTGGAGGACAAAGAATGCTGAGTTGCATCCAAAGAACACCATACCTACTGTGAAGCATGGGGGTGGAAACATCATGCCTTGGGGCTGTTTTTCTGCAAAGGGACCAGGATGACTGATCAGTGTAAAGGAAAGAATGAATGGGGCCATGTATCGTGAGATTTTGAGTGAAACCTCCTTCCATCATCAAGGGCATTGAAGTTGAAACGTGGCTGGGTCTTTCAGCATGACAATGATCCCAAACACACCGCCCGGGCAACGAGGAGTGGCTTCATAAGAAGCATTTCAAGGTCCTGGAGTGGCCTAGCCAGTCTCCAGATCTCAACCTCATAGAAAATCTTTGGAGGGAGTTGAAAGTCTGTGTTGCCCAGCAACAGCCCCAAAACATCACTGCTCTAGAGGAGATCTGCATGGAGGAATGGGCCAAAATACCAGCAACAGTGTGTGAAAACCTTGTGAAGACTTACAGAAAACGATTGACCTCTGTCATTGCCAACAAAGGGCATATAACAAAGTATTGAGATAAACTTTTGTTATTGACCAAATACTTATTTTCCACCATAATTTGCAAATAAATTCATAAAAAATCCTACAATGTGAAAGAATTTTTCTCATTTTGTCTGTCATAGTTGAAGTGTACCTATGATGACAATTACAGGCCTCTCTCATCTTTTTAAGTGGGAGAACTTGCACAATTGGTGGCTGACTAAATACTTTTTTGCCCCACTGTATGTACATACGTACATACATACATACATACATACATACATACATACATACATACATACATACATACATACATACATACATACATACATACATACACACACACACACACACACCACACCACATGAGGGGCAGATGAATTTTCCACCAGTGATGGTTGCCTCTGCTGCACCTCATTACATTTCCCTCTCTGTGATTCTGTCCTGGAGGTGTGTGGATGTCACACTGCTTTAGGAGGGTCTTGCTATTTTCCTTAAAGTGTTTATTTTGTCCCCAAGAAGACCTCTGTCTTCAGCTGTCCATAAAGGATCTTTGAGGTGATTGTTCGTGTTTGGCTGTAGATGTTTGTGTAGGGTACCCTGTCCTCCCATGTTAGACCCACGATCTGTTGTAGACACCGGATGTTAAAGGCCTCAAAGATTTTGATGTGCCAGGCTTCGGCGCCGTACAAAGGGGTGGATAAGCCAAGCTGGTCACTAAAAATAGACTGCGATTTCAGATGTTTGGAAAGGTCCTGGGAACGTTGATATGTTTTTCCTAGGTGCTCACCAAAAAAAGACAAATTATTACCCAGCACTGGGCAGGAACTCAGAGCACCAATTCACAATGCTCTGGCAAGCCTTGAGAATACTATGAATACTGTTTATATCTAGTGTGTAATTTATTATTATTTTGTTTTAAGCCCTAACCTTAACTACTCTGAGTTAATACCTAAACTATTACCCTTTTGAGTTGTTTCTGTTTTAACCCTGTAACTCCGCAGAATAAACCGTGTAACCAAGCGGAAATAATGCATCAAAAACAGATGTTCATTCATAATACGTCAAACCTCTAAGGGAAACTATGAGATCTTGTTGGGATGACACTGCCTTGTAAACTGCGGTCTTGGTGGGTATTGTCAGCTTCCTGTTCTCAAATACCCTGGACTTCAGTCGCCCAAAGGCTGCAGAGTCCGCACGGACAGGACACTGCCGAGGTACATGCAGTGAGGTACGATTTTGACCGTCGATGTGGAAGGTGGACACATCTTGATGTGGGGATGACTTGTTGCACAATGATTTGCATCATTTTGATGCTGAGGCCGATGGAGGTGTAGATAGAGAAGACCACATTTAGCGAGTGCTGCATGTATTCCTGTGAGTTGAAGAGGAGAACACAGACTTCTGCATATTGTAGTTGGAAGATGTTTTGAGTCGAGGTCTTGGTGGCACCTTGGAGGTTGAAAAGATTGCAGTCCAGGCGAAACTGTATGCCCACTCCATCATCATCTCCCAGGACTCCAACCACACACACACACACACACACGCACACGCACGCACGCACACACACACACACACACACACACACACACACACACACACACACACACACACACACACACACACACACACACACACACACACACACACACACACACACACAAACACAAACAGCCAAACACACAGGCTTCTCATGCATTAGCTCACTCCCATGTAGCTCTGGTCTAACTTATTCATAAGCCAGACCAGAAATAGACTCCAGGATTTCATAAGAAAATGTTTTCTTTTAGTCTGAGTTGCTTGGGAAGAACAGACATAGTTGTGAGAGAGGGAGAGAGAGAGAAAGTTAATGCCTTCAAATCCTTATGGACACATGTATGTGCGTATGACCCACTAACAAACATATGATGTGACCCACTGGACCAAAACTGGTCATTTCAACCCCAAAATAATATGTGATGGGAAATATTGATTGGATTTGCAAAAAGTAATCAACGTAAGGGAATTTAGTATTTTTTTCAAACAACTTTTAACCTAAATTCAATGATAAGGTGACATTTTTGGTAGATTTTTATGTTGAATTCATGTTAGTTAACAACTCAACCAAATGTAAATCAAAACTAGATGTTGAACTGACATATGTACCCAGTGGGGAGTGTATAGGAATGAATTAAACATATGGTGAGTGTATTTGTCAATGAGATATAGGTACACAGTACATCAGTGGAGGCTCCTCAGAGGAGGAAGAGGAGGACCATCCACCTCAGTGAATTTCATTAAAACATTTTTTTTAAACATTCAAAAAGTTATCAATTTTCATAAAACAATACTGCATATTTTCACGTCAACAACTAACTGATTAAAACACACTGTCAATACAAAACCTCTATGTGCTATGGTAGTAAAAGACATATTAATTATTTTATTCATTACATTTTTTTATACGCTTTAAACAAATGTTGTATAACTAAAGGGGTACTAAAATTCAAAATCAAATAGCTAAATAGCTAAATGATCCATGGTATGACAATCTTAAAACAATTCCATATGTCAGCTTGTGTATAAAAGAGAGAGGGAGAGAAGGAGAGAGAGAAAGAGAGAGAAAGAAAGAAAGGAGGAGAGAGTACCATGTAGAAAGCGAGAGATGGAGAGAATTGAGAGAAATATTTTAAATGGATTCTGTTGATAATGAGATCTCTGTGTCAGCTCAGTAAAACCTGTGTGTGTGTGTGTGTGTGTGTGTGTGTGTGTGTGTGTGTGTGTGGGGCAGTTAAGAGGTTAATAAGCAGAGTACCTCAGTGGCATATTGACTGTACGGGCTAAATCTGCTGACTCAATGTTGCATCCAGCTTCAAGCCCCCACAAACTCACGCATGCACACACAAACACACACGCGCACGGGCGCATACACATCCACACATCGACGAACCCACACTCATCACGAAACACTTTGCAATTTGTGAGAACACACCTCAATCTCTCTCACTAACTCTACGACGTTATGCCCCTCTCTTCAGACTCTAAACAGCTCTACGCACGCGCACTTGCACACACAAACACACACAGATTGGACCTGTCAGCCTCCAGTATTCCCCCTGCCTTTCCCTCGGCCCAGGCTGACTTCTGATTGGCTAACGCTCCGTAAGGCTGAATCCAGCAAAGCCTTCCACTCCCCTCCTCTCCCTCTGCAGAGGAGAAAAAGAAGGAGGGAACAAAAGAAAACAATCAGCTCTGGCTTTGATCTTCTCGTCCTCTCCTTCTTCTGTTACTCACTCGCTTCTTCTGTGTCGCTCTGTTTATGTGTTTGTTTTGAACACGGCGATTTAGAGACCAAACCTATGTCAGCGACGTCTTCAGCTGTTTACCATATCCAGAACCACAGAGTCTCTCTCTCACCACTTCTAATGCACTACATCGCTCTGTGACTTCCTAGTCACTACAGCTATTGAGGAACAAGCTTTCTCCACTTCAACTCACCGGTAACCAGCTACGAGCAAACAGTCTCAATCAGCCTGCTAGCTACTGTACCAGCAGCAGCATCAGCAAACCTCCCCTCTCTCCTTCTTGCCCTCCCTCCTTTCTGTCTCTTTCTCTCTCTCTCCCCTCCCGCCCTCCCCTCTTTTATCCGTCTCCTGACTGCATGGTGTGCTGTGGTACAGTACCGTCTGTGTAGAGTGAGTCTCCAGGGTCTATACCCTCTCTGCCTCTGTCCAGGATCCCAACCTCGTTGCACCAAGCCTGGGTACGCCAGCTAGCCCTCACCCCTGCTGCCCCGCCAGTCTGCCGGAACTGGACAAGAGCTTCTGATACAGCCGAGAGTAGCAAGAGAGAGGGAGAGAAAGAGAGAGGGAGAGTGTGTGAGAGAAAGAGAGAGGGAAAGTGTGTGAGAGAAAGGATAGTTTAGAGTGAGAGAGGTGGAAGAGGAAGAGGACTGAAAGCCAAAACGGCAGAAAGATTGTAAGAATTGAAATAAAAACAGAGTGAAGAGAATAGAAAAGGGTGGCAAGTTGGAGAAGAGGAGAGAAAAAAAGAGAGGTACAGTGAAAACGCCTCTCGGCTTCTTCTTCTCTCTCTCTTCTTGTTTCCTCTCCTTCGTTCTCTCTCCTTTTTCCCTGTGGCGGAGCGATTAAGAGGTTTTTTTTAAAGATCCAGGGAGGAGAGAGTTGCCTGCAAAAGGAGAGAACCAGAGAGAGTGGAGCATTTCTGTCACGCTTCATAGAATCTTCCAGAAAACAAGACTGACCATTCTGGAGACAGACGGACACACTAACGAGACACTGACGGGACACTTACGGGACACTAAAACTCGACAACCAACAAACAAATAACCAAACGACCAAACCAACGAGTGAACAGAGGAACGAGAGCATCGATAAGAGAGCGAAACAGTCAGACGGACGTAGAGAGAGAAAGGAGAGAGTGCTGGCCTCCCTGCCACCCCTCTTGCCCTCGGCCAAAATGATGATGTATTTTTGGGTGAGTACCTCGCCTGTTGGGGGTGGGGGGTATAGGCTGCACGTTGGGGGGAGTAGGGAACTGCCTGGCCGCTGGAGCTCTGGAGTGGCATATCTGAACTGGAAAGGGGGCCGTGTGGGAGGTCATCACACACACACACACAAACTCATGCACACAAACACACACACACACGCTCACACACTCACACACAAACCCACTCACGCATGCATGCAAACGAACACAAACACAAACCCACACATGCATCACAAACACACACTCACTCTGATAATAGCTGTAACTGTGTAACCCACCGGATGCAAACTTGCCGCATATGTGGACTACGCTCTCTCTCTCTCTGTTTCCCTTTCTTTCTCTCTCTCTCTCTCTCTGTTTCCCTTTCTCTCTCTCTCACTCTCTGTTTCCCTTTCTTTCTCTCTCTCTCACTCTCTGTTTCCCTTTCTTTCTCTCTCTCTCGCTCTCTGTTTCCCTTTCTTTCTCTCTCTCTCACTCTCTGTTTCCCTTTCTTTCTCTCGCTCTCTCTCTGTTTCCCTTTCTTTCTCTCGCTCTCTCTCTGTTTCCCTTTCTTTCTCTCTCTCTCACTCTCTGTTTCCCTTTATTTCTCTCTCTCTCTCGCTCTCTGTTTCCCTTTCTTTCTCTCTCTCTCTCTCTCTGTTTCCCTTTCTCTCTCTCTCACTCTGTTTCCCTTTCTCTCTCTCTCACTCTCTGTTTCCCTTTCTTTCTCTCTCTCTCACTCTCTGTTTCCCTTTCTTTCTCTCTCTCTCGCTCTCTGTTTCCCTTTCTTTCTCTCGCTCTCTCTCTCTGTTTCCCTTTCTTTCTCTCTCTCTCTCTCTGTTTCCCTTTCTTTCTCTCTCTCTCTCACTCTCTGTTTCCCTTTCTTTCTCTCTCTCTCTGTTTCCCTTTCTTTCTCTCTCTCGCTCTCTGTTTCCCTTTCTTTCTCTCTCTCTCACTCTCTGTTTCCCTTTCTTTCTCTCTCTCTCGCTCTCTGTTTCCCTTTCTTTCTCTCACTCTCTCTCTGTTTCCCTTTCTTTCTCTCACTCTCTCTCTGTTTCCCTTTCTTTCTCTCTCTCTCTCTCTGTTTCCCTTTCTTTCTTTCTCTCTCTCTCTCTCTCTCTCTCTCTCTCTCTCTCTGTTTCCCTTTCTTTCTCTCTCTCTCTCTCTCTCTCTGTTTCCCTTTCTTTCTCTCTCTCTCTCTCTCTCTCTCTGTTTCCCTTTCTTTCTTTCTCTCTCTCTTTTTCCCTTTCTTTCTTTCTCTCTCTCTCTCTCTCTCTTTCCCTTTCTTTCTCTCTCTCTCGCTCTCTGTTTCCCTTTCTTTCTCTCTCTCTTTCTCTCTGTCTTTTTCTCTTCCTCTACTTGATGTTGTTCTCTCTCTCGCTCTCTGTTTCCATTTCTTTCTCTCTCTCTTTCTCTGTCTTTTTCTCTTCCTCTACTTGATGTTGTTCTCTCTATCTCCACCATGTGTAATGCAGCTTCCAGGTGTAAACCTGTGTTTTTGTTTGTGCAGTGCCTGTCATGGGGAAAACGAGAGGGAGAGGAGAGGTGGGGAGAGGGTGAGAGGAGGGAGAAAGGGAGGGATGGAGACATAGAAAGGTGGGAGAAGGTGAGAGGAGGGAGGGATGGAGAAATAGAGAGGGGGAGAGGGGGAGAGGGGGAGTGGAGGGAGGGAGAAGGTGAGAGGAGTGAGGGAGGAGAAGTGGGAGAGGGTAGATTCCGCTGAATCCCAGTAAAAAAATATTTTATTAAAGCTGGGTTTTATCTGGGATACGGGACTCTATGATATGAACTTATCCTGAGAAGGCCCTCCATTGTGGCAGCCCTGCCGGAATTCTCTCCCGGTTTTGTGTTTTCAGAGAGAGAACAGGAATATGGAATTAGTTGACTTCTGGTTTGGGGTAGAGATCGGAGATTTGATTGTCTGGATGATCTTGATGATTCTTTTATCATGTAGACCTTGACAGATGGTCGAATGTATCGATGTTGTGTTGTTCTCACGTTGTGTTCAAACGTTGTGAATATCAGTGCACCATCAGTGCTCTGAGAGAATAAGAGATCTTATAGTGATTGGTGTACTGTGCATAGTCTAACCCCCAAATCCCCCAAATGACGTACAAAAACTTGCTTTGGGCAATTCTGTGTTGTGTTGTGTGGTTGGCTGCATGCTGAGAAGAGGATGTTGGAGGGGTAAGAGAGAAAGGAGAAATAGAGAGAGAGAGAGAGAGAGAGAGAGAGAGAGAGAGAGAGAGAGAGAGATGAAGTTCTGCGATGTGCTTTAAACCTGCTGTTCTGACCTCAGCTGCTCTATGCTGGATCTGACTGTCAAGTATTACTGTACCAAGTATAGATCCTTGAAAACCAATAAAAGTACCAAGATCCCTCAATATAACTCTGTCTTTATCTTCAATTCTCCACTCTTCAATGGCCCGTGCACACTCAGGTTCTTCAACTGATGTACAACACATTTGCCAAAATGGTATTGACTGTTTTCAACAAGTGTTGTGGAGACACTGCACTCCGTATAAACATGTTTGCACAGACAAACTCTGTTGTATCACACATATATCAGTTGTATTACAACTGTTGTGTCAAATGCGTTGTACAACCTGCATATGTATCTTGCCAGAGAGAGTCTGTATGTGTATGTTTCTACACCGTCCTCCTTTACTCCAGATGAATAGTGCCTAGTGGTGTATGTGTCTTGAAGGATTTAATGATGGCCTGAGTGGAGTGCCTGTCTGCCAAGTTGTCTGTCTGTCAGTATGTCTGTCAGTCTGTGAGCGTAGATCAGGAGCTAACTATCAGGGCTACCTGATACCTCAGCTACCTCAGAGGAGGAAATCCTACTCAGTGAATTTCATGAAAATAAAAATAGTGAAACATAAAAAAAGTTATCCTTTTTAGATACAATTATCCTAAATAGATTCACATATCACTGAATAACTGATTAAAACAAACTGTTTTGCAATGAAGGTCTACAGAAGCCTCTACAGCACCCTCTAGAGTAGCACCATGCTGTAGCTGGAGGACAGCTATTTTCCATCCTCCATACATTGACTTCAATAGAAAAACATGGGAGGCTCTCACCCACTTCCATAGACTTGCATAGTAATTATGATGACTTCTTTATGATGAGCTCTTGCAGTATGAACTAATATTTTGTCCATCCATTCAAAGGATCAGAAAATGAATCTAGTACTGAAAGCATAAGCTACAGCTTTCAGTACAAAGTTTGGTGAGTAGTTGACTCAAAGAGAGAGAAAAACAATAGTTATTAACAAATTATTTGCATCAAACAGTAAAGAAAAGCAGCAGAAAGAGAGAGAGGAGCGAGAGAGAGAGAGATATTTCATTGTATTCTTTTCTTCTCAGTTTACCTTTCACTTACTTAGCTATTACAGCTAATTTAGCCTACTCAACAGCCTGACTCAAACAGAGGGTAAGGCTATCCAACACTGCAACTCTTCAAGGTAAGTTTTCATAACTGCTAAACTGCTTGCTGTACACTATACTGCATGATTGTACACATGGATTGGATTGTGGGTCTACTTAAGTGTTAGTTGTAGTTTGTTGACTATAATGTTAATATGGTGACAACCATGTAGGCTGTGTAGCGGTTAGCAGTTATGGTATAAAGGTTTGGCTCGGAGAGGTTTTTGCACCTGTTCACAGACAGCTGTTTTGTTGTGCAAAACAGCTGTCCACAAGAGAAGGTAAAAGGTGAGAGGAGGGGAAAGTGTACATACGAGAGGGAATTATACTACGAGCAACGTGATGATGCTGTGTGGGTGCTATGAAAGTTAACTGTGTGTGTGCATGTGATTTTGCAAAATATTTCTTAACCTACCTGAATTTGTCCAATATAAACTCTTGTTTTAGTTGCAAAACTCAAAAAAACTCAAAAAAACTCAACTAGATGCAGGCAAGAGTGTGCAAGGCGGTATTGAATGTGTAACTGTCTGTCATCTTAATTACTCCAATTTGTCTCTCATCCTGTGCACCTACGTTATAAACTTTAATTTGTAGTCTAGGTTGTAGCAACCTCATGATGGGTATTTTTTAGGGCAAATTCGAGTATCATGTAGTAGCCTAAACCTATCGATGTTACATTGAGCTGGGTGAATGGAATATTAATAACAGTCATCCAATATGATGTAATAGAAATAAGGCCATGCTCATGAAAAAATAAATGTGCTCCCACTGCAGTACACTATGTTACATTAATCATTCCCCTTCATCACTCTACCTCACCTGCATCCACTGCTAGACAGGGATTGCATCCCAATTGGCACCCTATTCCCTAAATAGTGCACTACTTTTGACAAGAGCCTATGGGTCCATTTAATCATACAGTGATTCACACAGAGGAAGGGTGGAAGACAAGAGAAGAGGTACATAGAGGAAGGAAGAGGTGAGCCCCATAAAGATTGATCAAAGACGAATCAGGAGGAGAGGAGTATGGCAGAGGGTTTGCGGAAGCAGGGAATGTCAGAGAAGCTGATAGAGGAGAGGAGGTTGTCAAGGTGTTTACAGAAGAAGAACAAGGGATGGAAGGATGATAAGAGGTCAAAGGTGTTGACCATCTAGTTCTCCTTCCATTATTCATACTATACATTGCTGGGGAGGAGAGAGGGATGGAAGGCCGAAAAGAGAGGAGGATGGAGGAGATGAGATGAGAAGAGAGGAGAGGAGAGGAGAGGAGAGGAGAGGAGAGGAGAGGAGAGGAGAGGAGAGGAGAGGAGAGGAGAGGAGAGGAGAGGAGAGGAGAGGAGAGGAGAGGAGAGGGATAAAGGAGAGGAGAAGAGGAATGCAGCTGTCTCCTCCTTCTCTCTTCAGTGTGTCAGTAAGCTAATAAATAATTGAATGTACCAGGCAGGGGACTTGAGGAGAGAAAGAGGAAAGAAAGAAATGTAGCGAGAGAGAGATGCTGCTAGGCAGCAAACAGTTCACCTCCTTGTTTTTCCTCATTTCACCTACTAAATTAGTAGACTGAGGTAGTTCTCCCATCCAATCTACCAGTGGCTTGAATAGCATGGGAATCAGCCCAGGGTTAAAGTTGATTTTTGAGTTTGACACCACTGGTACTTGATGGAACCAGGAAAGTCATTTAAGAACCAATTCTAATTTACAACGATGTCCTCAGAGCAGTGGGTTAACTACCTAGTTCAGGGGCAGAATGACATTTTTTATCTTGTCAGCTCGGGGATTTGATCTAGTAACCTTTTGGTTACTGGCCCAACACTCTAACCACTAGTCTGCCTGCCGCCCCAGGTACATACTGTCATCTCTGTTTTTACCTGCCCTATGGCGTATCAATCTGGTATCATATCAGCCTGTCCTTTAACAGTAACTATTGAAATTACTTCAAATTTCTCAGTTTTTCTCTGCAGTCTTGAGGGAATTACCTATGAGTTCAGTCCCCTGAAATGGGGGGGTGTTATCATTGGCTTCATTAGCACCTACACTGTTTTTTCCTCTTTGATCTGGTCAGCTCTTTATTCTTTATCTCCGCTGTGCGAGTGTATATGTTTTCCCATATCCCTGTGAACCCCATTAGGGAGAGTGTGTGTGTCAGTGTATCACTGTGGATTCTGTAGTTATAGATCAATCCCTGTGGGCCGATAAATCACACTACCATCACACTGCCACTGCCACTGTCATTGCTTCTCCCGGTCTTTCCCTCTCTCCCCACTCCCCTCCCCCTTCCCTCTCATCCACCCCAGGGTGATATTCTTCCTGCTGATATCATTTTGTACTGCAAGGAGAGAATCCCATGAATCCCCTCTCCTCTTATGCTCCCCTCTTTAATCTCCTTATCACCACGGAGATTACAACGTGCCGAGCTTGTAAGAACTAGGAGCACAGTGCACGACGAGGGGTGTGGAGGGAACAGAGAGAGAGGGATAGGAAAGAAGAGAGAGGAGGGAGAGAGTGATGGAAAGAAGAGAGACTAAAGAGAGAGATAGAGAGTGCATCAGAACATGTGAGGTGTGAGGTCCTATCACCCGTACCTAGCCATCATTAGCTCTGTTTACACAAGTGAAAAGGTCCCCATCACCACCGTGTCTTATCGCCACGATGATAGTGTGTTATCACCCCGCCGACAGTGTGTTATCTCTCCTCTCAGCGGTTCTGACTGACTCCAGATCAGTGTATACGTCCCAAAGGATACCTATACCCTATATAGTGCACTTCAATTGACCAGAGCCCTATGGGTCCTCGTCAAAACAAGAGCATTATATCGGGGAAAGTGTGCCATTTGGGGTGGGATCATTGTCTAGCAGCTGGCGGCAGGTACTCCTGTTGGACTGTGAGAAAGGAGGGCAGAGGGCCTGGAGGACTCAGGAGGAGGTGTATCAGAGAGTCTAGTGGGATCAGGAACGAGGGAGGATGAACGGAGCAGTGAGAGAGGGGTGAAATAGCCCGGAGGAGGAGGAAAGGGTGGAAGAAATACTAGGATCAAGAAGGAGTGTCAGAGAAGATGAGGGAAGGAAAGAGTAAGGGCCATTTTCACATTCTTCCTCAACTGTTCTCTCTTTTTTTACTTTCACACTCTTTACTTTACTGCTATTTTCCCTTGTCCTGCTTCCCCCTTTCCCTACTCTATTCCCCTATCTCCCCATCCCTTCTCCCCATCGCTTCTCCCCATCCCTCCCTCTCTCTCCTTGTGTACCAGGTCATCCAGGGAGGTTCAGTACTGTTTGAAGTCAGCTGCTGCTTTCAACCCCAATGCCTTTATTCCCCAATCTCACAGCTTGAGTTTGACATCAGGCAATGTTTGTGTGTGTGTGTGTGTGTGTGTGTGTGTGTGTGTGTGTGTGTGTGTGTGTGTGTGTGTGTGTGTGTGTGTGTGTGTGTGTGTGTGTGTGTGTGTGTGTGTGTGTGCTTGCGCACAGCAAATTCTTCAATGTTAAATCAAAACTGAACGTGTTAAATTTAACCCTGGTCCTGTGTTTACACGGGGCCACACTTTTCAGTGTTAAATTAACACACTACTTAGTGTAAAGCCTTATTTGCATATTTCCCAGAGTGCCTTGCCTTTCGAGTGAATTGCAGTTACCACCCATCACTGTATTTTTTTGTGACTGGTTGTTGCATTCATACTGTGTGTGTTTTGGTTCTGTAAAGCTGTGTCCATCATAACAATCAATAATTCATTAATTGCGTTACTTCTTGCACACCCAAGTATCAGTTCGAAGCATGTATATTTCTTCTCTATGTTGCCTGCAGCATGATCTATTTTCCTGCCCGCATATACGATAGACAGTTGTTGGTCAGAGCGCGTCTCAGGAGCCACTGAGCTGGAGAAGCGTGTATCAATCCTGCTGTAGAATTCCTTGTGGCAGCAGGTCAAACAAATGACAAACATGATTGAATCACTCAGAAAAAACAAATCCTGACTATTGAGTCAGTAAAAAGAGTTGTTCAAAAAGACCTGCAACTCAACATCACATGATGCAAGAAGATGAGTAATTCCTATTGGAACCCAGACAGAAAGGGGATAGCCAACATTTAGCATTTTTATTCACCCGCAACCTGCATTCAGAATGTCTAGTGGTTGGGGGATAAAGAGTATGAGACTTGATAAAGCATCTTAACTGGAACATCCATTTCAATAGCGGGTGCAACAAGTCCAAGTAACAGATTTGATTAGTTTAGAAACATGTATGTTATTTATATTTGAGTAGCATAAGATTAATGCATCAGTTAATTTACATGCAAAAACATATATACTGAAACAAACAATTATACAAAAAATCTACATGCAATAGAGCATACTGGGAAATATGATAATGATCAGGCGTGGTTTCGGTTTAAAACTGGTTATTAACACCAACACTGCTGTTATTTTACACCAGGGTTATCAAATCAAATCAAATGTATTTATATAGCCCTTCGTACATCAGCTGATACCTCAAAGTGCTGTACAGAAACCCAGCCTAAAACCCCAAACAGCAAGTGTAGGTGTAGAAGCACAGTGGCTAGGAAAAACTCCCTAGAAAGGCCAAAACCTAGGAAGAAACCTAGAGAGGAACCAGGCTATGAGGGGTGGCCAGTCCTCTTCTGGCTGTGCCGGGTGGAGATTATAACAGAACATGGCCAAGATGTTCAAATGTTCATAAATTACCAGCATGGTCAAATAATAATAATCACAGTAGTTGTCGAAGGTGCAGCAAGTCAGCACCTCAGGAGTAAATGTCAGTTGGCTTTTCATAGCCGATCATTAAGAGTATCTCTACCACTCCTGCTGTCTCTAGAGAGTTGAAAACAGCAGGACTGGGACAGGTAGCACGTCCGGTGAACAGGTCAGGAATCCATAGCCGCAGGCAGAACAGTTGAAACTGGAGCAGCAGCACGGCCAGGTGGACTGGGGACAGCAATGAGTCATCATGCGAGGTAGTCCTGAGGCATGGTCCTAGGGCTCAGGTCCTCCGAGAGAGAGAAAGAAAGAGAGACAGAGAGAATTAGAGAGAGCATACTTAAATTCACACAGGACACCAACAGGTCGATCACATAGCTCGCAGCCCACCTATGAGTAGCTCGCAGCCCACCTATGAGTAGCTCGCAGCCCACCTATGAGTAGCTCGCAGCCCACCTATGAGTAGCTCGCAGCCCACCTATGAGTAGCTCGCAGCCCACCTATATGTAGCTCGCAGCCCACCTATGAGTAGCTCGCAGCCCACCTATGAGTAGCTCGCAGCCCACCTATGAGTAGCTCGCAGCCCACCTATGAGTAGCTCGCAGCCCACCTATGAGTAGCTCGCAGCCCACCTATGTGTAGCTCGCAGCCCACCTATGTGTAGCTCGCAGCCCACCTATGAGTAGCTCGCAGCCCACCTATGAGTAGCTCGCAGCCCACCTATGTGTAGCTCGCAGCCCACCTATGAGTAGCTCGCAGCCCACCTATGTGTAGCTCGCAGCCCACCTATGAGTAGCTCGCAGCCCACCTATGAGTAGCTCGCAGCCCACCTATGTGTAGCTCGCAGCCCACCTATGAGTAGCTCGCAGCCCACCTATGAGTAGCTCGCAGCCCACCTATGAGTAGCTCGCAGCCCACCTATGAGTAGCTCACAGCCCACCTATGAGTAGCTCGCAGCCCACCTATGAGTAGCTCGCAGCCCACCTATGAGTAGCTCGCAGCCCACCTATGAGTAGCTTGCCAAACAACTCTGAAAGTACATGCAATATTTTTCATTTGTTCCATCTCAAACTGTCATAAACATAACACTACTATCCAATCAAAGCCACATTGACATTATACACAAAGCAACTCAAAGAACATTGAAATTGCATGCAACATCCAATCCTGTCATACACCACATAATGGTTTCACAAATAATTTGTTTATCCAGGTGATGGTATTGTTACAGCATCACTATAGATATAATGCAGGCTGTATAATTTAGCCAAATGGAGTTGTCAGCATTGTCTTCGGGATCAGTGTCCCTTCCACGGGACGGTTGAGCTAACATAGGCTAATGTGATTAGCATGAGGTTGTAAGTAACAACAACATTTGTAACGTTCGTCGTCCTCGTCTGAGGAGGAGTAGGAGAGATCGGACCAATATGCAGCGTGGTACGTGTCCATGTACATATTTATTAAACAGAGAACACTAAACAAAATAACAACGGCAAATGAAGGTGGCAGTTTGTAAGGTGGCATACACTAAACAGAAAACAACTACCCACAAATCAAGTGGGAAAAACAGGCTACCTAAATATGGTTCTCAATCAGAAACAATGATTGACAGCTGCCTCTGATTAAGAACCATACCAGGCCAAACACATAGAGAACCAAAACTTGAACAACACATAGAATGCCCACCCCAACTCAAAGGAACTAAGGTCAGGACGTGACAACATTTCCCAGGACATAGACATATCTGATATTGGCAGAAAACGTACATTATTGTTAATCTAACTGCACTGTCCAATTTACAGTAGCTACTACAGTGAAAGAATACCATGCTATTGTTTGAGGGGTATGCACAATTTTGAACATAAGTCATTAATAAACAAATTAGGCATATTTGGGCAGTCTTGATACAATGGTTCATTGTTTTCACATACACTGTTACCATCTAGTGGCCAAAATGTATATTGCACATGGGCTGGAATAAAACATTATGGCCTTTCTCTTGCATTTCAAAGATAATGGTGCAAAAAAATACAAAAGAACGGGTTTTTTTCTTCTTTGTATTATCTTTTATATATATATAATACATCTTATATATATTCTCCTACATTCCTTTAACATTTCCACAAACTTCAAAGTGTTTCTTTTCAAATGGTACCAAGAATATGCATATCCTTGCTTCAGGGACTGAACTACAGGCAGTTAGATTTGGATATGTCATTTCAGGCAAAAATTTCAAAAAATGGGCGGATCCTTAAGAGGATTTATCAAGCTAGCTAGTTACAGTAGTTCATCTTGGACAATTGCAGTGTAAACTTTACAGGGTGCAGTCCAGGGACTTTACATTAAATATTGACTCAGACGATGCTCATGTATTATCACTACCAATGCGTTCAAGACATTTGTATGAATTTACCATTTGGCATGTCTCTTAATGTATTGACATGACAACTGCATCAGCGTTTTGGGCAACCCTTCCCCAGCTTTTGTTCCATGCTGGCTGAAGACCTAGCTATCCTGTTACTTGCTAACACCAGATACCTATGAAAGCAGAAATCTGCCTTAGAGTAAAAATCTGGAAAAATCTGAAAAAATAAAAAAAACTGAGAAAACACAATTTGGGAAAATACAAAAAATAGAGTAATGAAAAGAGAGAGACAGAAACATGGGATTTCATTATAACATTGTTTTAAAGCCTATTGAACACATTTCCCTTCACTCAGAGAATGGCTTTCTGGGAACTGACCTGGATCCTGAGGACCTGGGAGTGAGGGAGAGAGAAAAGGAGGGCGTAACCAAAGAAGATCTTCCTCTCTTCTCATCCTTCCTCGATCTCCCCTGCCTTCTTTTTGGCTCATTGTTTTATTTTCTATCCCTTCCTCTACTGTATATGTTGTACAGCGGTGGCAACATCGTGACGTTAGTTGTCTTGTGTATGTCATGTAGATATGGATGCAAATCCATGTTGACTCCCACGGTGTCTTAACAATACCTTTAGTCTCTATGGGCCCTGAATGAATATATTCTACATACAGATAGATACATGGAGCTGGTAATATCTTATCCGCATGGGACTATACTGTTTGTTTACACACTGACCTACTGTACTCTACTGCACAGAAGTTGGTGTGCGGTTGTGTGCATGCACGTGTGTGTGTGTGTATAAGGGAGACAGTGGCTATTCCCAGTGTGTATTTAATACAGGCCTAATGAACACGGTTGGCCCGCTTAGGTGGCCAGCTATGATTGACGAGGGCGGCATTTTCTGAGCTAAACTGATCAAGACGCGCCTTCAACAACACATAAAACCTCACATAATTCTGCCTCAAAACAATGACAATTCCTCTCAACCGGTGGCATATGGGCTTTTTAGGATGAGCGCTGATGCCGCCCTGTGATAAGCAGTGCCCACTTTGTGAAGGGAAAAATATTTTGCTTGTCCATTCCCACTCTCCAGGGTGCTGTTGGAGAGACGCATCGCTGCGGTGCTCTACTACCGTACCGTCAAAAAAATGATCTAACATAAATCATGCAGCAGATAAAGGATATGGTAGAAAGAGTATGTGGCCTTTTCTGTAGCCTACAGGCTGGAGATAAAATGTATGACAATGTAATGAGACGGACACTTTATACATCATACACGCGTCTCTCATCAAATAGCCACATTTAAATGGCACCCAATCAAATAAAACATGCAGGGTCATGTTAACAAACAACTTTTCCTAAAAACAGGTCAAAGTAAAAGGGACGTTATGGAATGGACAATCACAACTGTTGTCCAGGAGGTTCACCCCATTGTCATGATCAATAATTCAAGTTTGTATCTCTACATTTTTTTGTAAAACGAACTGTTTTACAAATGGTGGGCCTACCACATTGATGGGTATTCATAAAATTCCATTGCAGGTCGACATGGTAGGCTACACACCAGTAAACACGAGCCGACTTCTGGTGGGCGTTTTTGTTGTTGTTGTTTGTGTTTTACAAATGACAGGCTTACCACATACCACATTTCCATGGACATTGGTTTTTGGTCCAGTCCGGACCAAATCTGAACCAATCCTAGTCTACATTTGGTTCTGATCTTTTCTCTGGTCTGGATCAGCCTTGATTTGGCTCAAACATTTACTTCTATAAATGACGTATTTTCAAAAAAATTTGGGGTCTCTCCTAGGGCGGCAATGAGTTGGCTGTACTACTGCTCAGTATAACACACATAGAGTGACGGAGAGAGCTATACACTCATAACAGCCTCAAGTCTTCTGGGGAGGCTTTCCACTAGATGTTGGAATATTGTTCCGGGGTCTTGCTTCCATTCAGCCACGAAGATTAGTGAGGTCGGGCACTAATGTTGGGCGATTAGGCCTGGCTCACAGTCGGAGTTCCAATTCATTTCAAAGGTGTTCGATGGGGTTGAGGTCAGAGCTCTGTGCAGGCCAGTCAAGTTCTTCGACACCGATCTCAACAAAATATTTCTGTATGGACCTCACTTTGTGGTCGGGGAATTGTCATGCTGAAACAGGAAAGGGCCTTCCCTAAACCTTTTCCACAATGTTGGAAGCCAATAATCGTCTAGAATGTCATTGTTTGCTGTAGTGTTAAGATTTCCCTTCACTGGAAGTAAGGGGCCACGAACCATGAAAAACTGCCCCCGGCCATTACTCCTCTTCCACCAAACTTTACAGTTGGCACTATGTATTGGGGCAGGTAGCTTTCTCCTGGCATCTGCCAAACCCAGATTTGTCCGTCGGACTACAAGATGGTGAAGCGTGATTCATCACTCCAGGGAACGTGTTTCCACTGCTCCAGAGTCCAGAGCTTTACACCACTCCAGCCGGCATTGCGCATTGTGATCTTAGGCTTGTGAGCGTCTGCTCGGCCATGGAAACCCTTTTAATGAAGCTCCTGGCGAACAGTTCTTGGGCTGATGTTGCTTCCAGAGGCAGTTTGGAACTCAGTAGTGAGTGTTGCAACTGAGGGAAAAAAACTTTTATGCGCTACGCGCTCCAGCACTCGGCGGTCCCATTCTGTGTGCTTGTGTGGCCTGTGACTTTGTGGATGAGCTGTTGTTGCTCCTAGACATTTCCACTTCACAATAACATCAATTACAGTTGACCAGGACAGCTCTAGCATGGCAGAAATTTGACAAACTGACTTGTTGGAAAGGTGGCATCCTATGACTGTGCCACATTGAAAGTCACTGAGGTCTTCAGTAAGGCAATTCTACTGCCATTGTTTGTCTATGGAGATTTCATGGCTGTGTGCTCGATTTTATACACCTGTCAGCAATGGGAGTGGTTGAAATTGCCGAATCCACTAACTTGAAGGGGAGTCCACATACTTTTGTATACATAATGTGCCTACTCCTCACCTCCATACCTGTAATGCATTCAGCTCCACCAATGAGCGTCCACAAAGCTTCAAGGTCAGATGTCAGATGTATAAATTGGCCGGCACTCCTTCCTATTGGGAAACCATCTACATGTGTTTGTTTATACACTACTTATTTCTGCTATTCCTGCACCTTAAATAATAGCTATCATGTAAGTATAAACGTTTCCTCTGGGGGATTCTCAGTTGCATCTCACCTTCATCTGTTTTGAATGGGCCCTGTGTGCAACTGTCTCAAATTGGTGGCTCCGCGCGGTGACAGGGTGTCAGAGGTTGATCAGAGTCAGGGGTTTAGTTGATCCCAGTGAGAGCTGTCAGCAGGTGCTGGGTTATAGGCCTTTTATCCTGGGTTTATAGTAGTCCCTCGGCTGAAAACACATGATTGTCTCATATATAGCTGCCGTCTACCAGTGATATAATGTCCTGAGCTGTACTCAACTCTGACACTGATACTGTATAAGTATGTTTAGAGAGAAACAGGCAAATGTACCTTGGTAAAGAAATGGGCAAACGGAAGAGATGGGGAGTAATTATGATATCCGAATCTGGTGCTACATTTTATAAGTACACACAGCTGTGTGCATGCCCATGTTTCTGTGACTGTGTGTCTGTTTGCATGTCAAACAGTCGGAAACTAATTGTGTTGTCCTTGAAGCCCCAATTAAATGTGTCAATCAACTTGTGAAAAAATCGATCCGATGCTGTCACTCAACCACCTGTACACAAACAACAAGTAACCATATGCTGTATGTGTAAATGTCTATACATTTATATCAACTAATGTGCGGTTCTCTGACAAAACAGCTCAAGGGTGAGCTGCAGTGATATGGATAGAACATACAATTGAAGTCGTAAGTTTACATACACTTAGGTTGGAGTCATTAAAACTTCTTTTTTCAACCACTCCACAAATTTCTTGTTAACAAACTATAGTTTTGGCAAGTCTGTTAGGACATCTACTTTGTGCATGACACAATTAATTCCAACAATTGTTTACAGACAGATTATTTCACTTATAATTCACTGTATCACAATTCCAGTGGGTCAGAGGTTTACATACACTAAGTTGACTGTGCCTTTAAACAGCTTGGACAATTCCAGAAAATGATGTCATGACTTTAGAAGCTTCTGATAGACTAATTCACATCATTTGAGTCAATTGGAGGTGTACCTGTGGACATATTTCAAGGCCTACCTTCAAACTCGGTGCCTATTTGCTTGACATCATAGGAAAATCAAAAGAAATCAGCCAAGACCTCAGAAAAAAAGTCTCCACAAGTTTGGTTCATCCTTGGGAGCAATTTCCACGTTGAAGATACCACGTTCATCGGGACAAACAATAGTGCGCAAGTATCAACATCATGGGACCACGCAGCCGGCATATCGCTCAGGAAGGAGACACATTCTGTCTCCTAGAGATGAGCGTACTTTGAGGCGAAAAGTGCAAAACAATCCCAGAACCTCAGCAAAGGACCTTGTGAAGATGCTGGAGGAAACCGGTATAAAGGTATCTATATCCACAGTAAAACGATTCCCGTATCGACATAATCTGAAAGGTTGCTCAGCAAGGAAGAGGCCACTGCTCCAAAAACGCCATTAAAAAGACAGACTACGGTTTGCAACTGCACATGGGGACAAAGATCGCACTTTGGTCTGAGGAAACACAAATAGAACGGACTTCAACTGTATATATGGGTTCATAGGTTGTTTGTGTTATAGCTAATTACATTATAATTCATTTGTCATTGTTTTTTTAGCATCAGGTGGTTTTACAATGAAGGCAAACTCATTTTGTAATGAGTGAATTGAAATTCAAGTCCCAAGAACTCGCTAACTTAAATTTCAGCAGTAGATCAGAAGAGTTAAACTTTGTGTGGACGGAGCAAAAATATTACCCCAAACCTAATATTAACAATAGAATCCTCCTTGAACGTAATACCGATAATATATTATTCTATTCAAACCTAATATTCTATTCTAATATTCTGTCAGTAATGTCTGTAGACATATTGACTGTTCTGTCACTGGGATGCACACTGTAGGTGAGGTTCTCTGCTCTAACTTTCTGGACCACTTGATTTGACGTGTGACAGCTTCATTTGACAGCCACAGTGTCTGTGTTCTGTCTCCTCGAGGACAGAGAGAGAGCTGGCCGCAGCGCTGGCCTAACTTTGTTGGGTTTTCTTTACACGACCGCTTTTATGCAAAGTTTTGAGCAGAAGAGCAGAGTTGGAGTTTCGAGAAGAAACTGAAGCATTTTAAATATGTAGACAGAAATAAATGAAATTGTGTATATCATATGACATTTTTTATGAAGGAATTCGCAAAAATTCCTTCATAAAGAAAAATGACTTAACTCATATAATTTCATTTGTTTCTGTCCCTTACAGTGACAATAGTCAGATTACTTTCAACATCTTACTTTATCCTTTCAGAATATCATTACCAGCTAATATAAACTGTAGAAAATACATAAACTGTCAAAAATAGTAATAAACATAAATGAAAAAGTTCAATCTCAAACTTTCAGAACAGTACATCAGGGCAGATAATTCCACACAGTTGCTGCTCTCAACCACCTTATATTTGATATCATTATTGTTTGTCTACTTATTAGCCAACCTCTGCATTATTACCACAGTAGACCTGGTTTAATAAGAGGTCATTATCAACATACGTCCCGTCCCGCTGGTTCAACTCTGCTGCTAATCAGACCTATAACATTATTCAACATTAATCCAATAATGTAGTTTAGTCACAATTATGTCCCAATTACAACCTTGTTTTACATCCATTTCATTTGGCCCAGGAGTGTACTGTCGTGTGGTAACTTACCATATGTAATTATACGAGAATTAATATCACACACTGTAATGGGTTTTGGAGGCAAAGCTAGCAGGCTACAGTACACTAAGTAATAGCATGGAGGAAAGGAAAGGGACAATGGAAATAATATGAAGGTATTGTCATTCAGTCTCCCGTGCTGAAAGAGATAATTGCAATCATTTTTTTCGCATTGAAACTTTGTACAATAAAGTTCTGTTACTGTACAATAATTAGGAGAGACTGATGGCTTTCTATGAAACATCTGCAATAAAGTAGATGAGTTTCAACATCCTGATGTCATTACACTATCTTTTTTACATACTGAAATATTAGGTAATTATAGACAGCATTATATAACTGGTTTTGCAACGACTGAACTGCAATATCAGCGGCATAGAGTCATTTCAGCAGCCAGGGAAACCACACATTCACACACACTTAACAGTATGTTCCAAAAAAGTGTTCTCTGCGGAGGGATCGGGTTCTACCAACAACCGTTTTGATCTGAACAACCCTTTTTGGGAGATAAGGATTCTTTGTAAGGCAAAGGGTTCTAACTAGAACCTTTAAAGCGACATTCAGCCCACCCCTGGTTCGGTAAAACGTTGAGGGATGGGGCTGGAGAAATGTATATATCACCTGCTGATTGCCCCTTTAACATCATATTAACCATTTTTGGAAGCAAGGGTTCTTTGTTGATTCTTTGGAAGGTAAGAATGATTATTTGAAAGGCAAGAGGAGTTATTTTTAAAGCAAGAGGAGTTCTACATAGAACCATATATAATTTCCCCATCATGCTCTACTACAGGGTGGTTTTCAAAATTGTTTTCTTTAAAAGCTGTGTTTTTGCATATACATTGATTGGTTGATACGTGTTATGCTACACAAAGATACACTACATGACCAAAAGTTTGTGGACACCTGCTCGTTGACCATCTCATTCCAAAATCATTGGCATTAATATGAAGTTGGTCACCTTTTGCTGCTATAACAGCCTCCACTCTTCTGGGAAGGCTTTCTACTAGATGTTGGAACATTGCTGCGGGGACTTGCTTCCATTCAGCCACAAGAGCATTAGTGAGGTCGGGCACTGATGTTGGGCGATTAGGCCTGTCTCGCAGTCATCCAAAAGGTGTTTAATGGGGTTGAGCTCAGGGCTCTTTGCAGGCCAGTCGAGTTCTTCCAAACCGATCCTGACAAACCATCTCTGAATGGACCTCGCTTTGTGCATGAGGGCATTGTCATGCCCAAACTGTTCCCACAAAGTTGTAAGCACAGAATCATCTAGAATGTCATAGAATGCAGTAGAATGAAGATTTATTTTCACTGGAGTTCAAGGGGCCTAGCCCAAACCATGAAAAACAGCCCCAGACCATTATTTCTCTTCCACAAAACCTTACAGTTGGCACTATGCATTGGGGCAGGTAGCGTTCTCCATCGGACAGCCAGATGGTGAAACATGATTCATCACTGCAGAGAATGTGTTTCCACTGTTCCAGAGTCCAATGGAAGCAAGCTTTACACCACTCCAGCTGATGCTTGGCATTGTGTATGGTGATCTTAAGCTTGTGTGCGGCTGCTCAGCAATGGAAACCCATTTCATGGAGCTCCCAACGAGCAGTTCTTGTGCTGACGTTGCTTCTTGTGCTGACAGTTTGGAACTCGGCAACCGAGGACAGATGAGTTTTACTCGCTAGTGTGGCCTACCACTTTGTGGTTGCTCCTAGACATTTCCACTTCACAATAACAGCACTTAAAATTGACCGGGGCAGCTCTAGCAGGGCAGACATTTTACGAAATGACTTGTTGGAAAGGTGGCATCCTATGACAGTGCCACGTTGAAAGTCACTGAGCTACTGCCAATGTTTTGTCTATGGAGATGGAATGGCTGTTGTGCTCTATTTTATACACCTGTCAGCAGTGGGTGTGGCTGAAATAGCCGAATTCACTCATTTGAATAGGTGTCCACATACTTTTGTATATATAGTGTAAATGTACACTTGAAAGTTGTAATAGTAGAAGGCACAAGGTGCAATTTCAAATTTGAGTAGGGCATAATCAGTTCCTCTTGTCATGTTAGTTGTTGCATATGTTAGACTTAGGGTATAACTAGGCCATCGAAGAAAGGCCTTTTGATATCATAAGGCCTTTCTTCGATGGCCTAGTTATACCCTAAGTTATACCTTATATATATATATATATATATATATATATATATATATATATATAGGTAGAACCCTCTGCACCAAAATGGGTTCCCGTATGGGGACAAACCCTATGGGGACAAACCCTATGGGGACAAACCAAAGAACCTTGCATGGTTCTACTCAGCACCTGTGCCAGTGTGTCAATTCACTGTTAAACTGTTGTTCTGAAACATGGCTGACCTTTTCAGAGTGTGTTGGAGTGGGAGACAGAGCTCATAGGGGAACACTTGTACAGTGAGAAGGAGTGCAGCTGTGTGTGTGTGTGTGTGTGTGTGTGTGTGTGTGTGTGTGTGTGTGTGTGTGTGTGTGTGTGTGTGTGTGTGTGTGTGTGTGTGTGTGTGTGTGTGTGTGTGTGTGTGTGTGGGTGTGTGTGCGCGCGCGCGCGTGTTTAAGTTTTAATGTCACATGTACAAGTACAGTGAAATGCCTTTCTTCCAAGCTCTAAACCCAACAATGCAGTAATCAATAACAGTGTAATACTAAAAAGAACCTACGGTAGAACAAAAACATACAAAAAATTGAAATAAGAAATAAGAATAACACGAGAAGGTAAGCATACCATATATGTGTGTGTGTGTGTGTTTGAGACTGAGATGGAGAGAGCGATTGTGTAACGTTTTGGCGTCATTGTGTAGAACAGTGTGTGGAGCACTGTGTGTGCTTGTGTACCTACTGTATGTGCGTCCTCATCTTTAGCAGTTTGTTATAGATGTTACCTTACTCTGAAGTCCCCGGGTTTACCACCAAACCCCTGTTCCATTTTCCTCAAAGTGAAATTACACTCCTCTAATTTCCCCTCTTGTCTCCCTCCCTCCATCCCTACATTAATATTTAATGCAGCACCTTGAGCGAACTCCTAAAAACCTGGGCAAGGGGATTATGTTCTGCAGAGCCTTTAATCCAGCTGAATTAGAGGTTTAATAGCACACAGCCATTTGTAGATTACTGGGCTTACACTCCAGGGACCTAACTCTCTGGATCTCTCTCTGTGCTGCCTGACACATGCGGACATGCACACACACAAAAATACATGCCGAACGAACACACACACACACACACACATGCAAGCGTGTTCGCACACAAACACACGCACACAAAAACACATGTCAAATTCAGGTGCTATCCCAAGCCACCACACAGGTTTAAAAATGTTCTTTATCTGGAAATTATTGGGGATTACATGTTCAAAAACATAAATTTGGGTTACACCATTCACATGGCCGCTAAACAGAAACACAGTCCAGAAACTCAGTCCAGAAACTCAACATAATAATTTGACGTAGGGAAAGCCATTTACTCTTGTTGTTGGAATGAAATGCTGTCGTTGTTTTGCTGCCGATGCCTTTCGCTGCCTCTGCACGGTGCCACCAGCATCAAATACAGAATGACAGAGTGGCAGAGTATAGAGAGACTGGACTATTCAGTCAATATGTAGTCTTTGACATTAAGATGATGTTTTTATTTAGCATTAACAACCAGGAAATGTGAGTTTGGAGGATTTTTGATTATCAAATTGAATGTTATTATTTTATTTATTTATTGGTCTGTGAAATGTTAACAGCAAATTTCTGGGAATTGAATGTGCCTGGAAAACCTACTTTCTACAACAATAGGTTCACAGCAATGTATTGCGCAAGGGGAGACTGTGGGTGTTGGTGTGCGGCAGGGTGGTGGAATGTCATGTTGGATGTGGTCGCTGACACATCTGCACTGGTCTTCAGAACCTACCACACACACACAGGCAGACACACACACACACACAATGCCAGCTGTTATCCTTCTCCTCAACAACAGCACCGTTTGCTACAGTGATGCCAGTGGGCATCAGGGCTTTGAAGAGCGCCAGTTTGCCATCCGACAAAGACACACACACACACAGCACACACTCTCTGTTGGGACAAACACACACCGCCTCGACACACACACCTGTGTCTCTGTTGCAGGCAGAGTGCCCTCTTATTGTATTTGTGAGTGTGAGCCAAACAATGCAGCTCGTACTGCGTTGGCTTCACCATCAGGAGAATAAACACTTTGGTGCCCACGTCAGGTTAGAGTAATGTACACCTGGTTTAACATGGGACAATCCTTTTGTTGTTGTTAAGCTGTTGTGCATAATATAGTTTGCATTAATTCATAGTCATTTTTCACTGAGGAATATACAGTACAGTGACCATACATTATAGTATATTTATTGTATACAGTATAGTGCAGTACAAAACAGTGTGGTCTTCTGTAGCTCAGTTGATAGATTATGCAGCTTGCAGTGTCGGGGTAGTGGGTTCGATTCCTGCGACCACCCATAATTGAAATATATACAGTCATGAGTGTAAATTGCCTTGGATAACAGCATCTGCCAAATGGCTTATATGATATACTGTAGATGGCATCAGTTATTGTCCCCTTTGGATTGTAGGAAGTGGTATTTTCTCTCCTTCCTTCACGCTCTGAGATACAGACATACTGTATCCTTTCTGTTTTACTTCTTACTTTTCATCCTCAGGTTTTGGCTACTCTGCTGCTCCACTGCATCATGGGAAATGTATGTCATTCCTTCCCAGCAGTCAGAATGCAGACTTTCATTCTCCACACAACCTAAGGTTTCCTCGAAGACAACCACAACCAGACCACGGTACCTGACCACATAGGACAACTGCAATGCCTGACCACAGAGTCAGGGAGGAGATCTTAGAGAGGAGGAGAATAGGAGAGGAGGAGAGAGGTGAAATGTGAAAGTCTGAGTCAAGCTGAGAGAAGATAAAAAGAGAGAGGGGGGGGGGGGGTGAATGAATAGGGAATATACTGACTTTATGTTATATGCCATGTCTGGATCAGACTTTACAATCATACACAATTTCAGATTTATGTTTTGTTAGATTGTCTTCCTTTTCTGTTCTCTCCATTCTTTGTGCTTGTTAAACCAGACAGCTGTGTTTGTTTTACATCCAAGGAGAATAGAAGAGAAAAGAAAAAAAACAATATTGAGGGATAATTGAGTTATATTCTCTCCTGAAAGGATTACATATTTAAGATATGAAAATCCCCAACCAAAACAAAGCATAGACAGACAGCAGACGTTGAGGCAGTAGGTGGGTAGGTGTACAGTCTAGAGGGCCCGGGAGAAAAGCTAAATTACCTGCTAGAACGAGGATAAATCAGACAAGGCCTAGCCCAGGGAATGTATGAGTTCCGCTTGCTAGATAATACAAAAAGTGACCTGGCGGGCCCACGCACCCTCTGTCTTTTATTCCCTCCCTTCATTCCTACCTCTGTCCTCCCTTTCTTCTCCCTTCGTCTCATTTTTATCTAAGGCATTTTGCCTCCCTTTTTTACTCCCTCCATCCATTCCCACCTGTCCCTTATCCTCTCTTCTTTCTCTCTTCCCATTCTCTAATTTTCCTCCGTAATGGTGTATCCTGATTTCCATCCTGTTCTGCTTC